>NW_010433103.1:76578-115273 GCF_000710305.1 Buceros rhinoceros silvestris
TTGAAAATTTGGCACTTGGGGAAAAAAAATTGAAATAAACACAAGTAAACAAACACAAGTGAAGAAGCAACAACCTTCTGTGTTGCGTTGTCAGCTGACATACATAGTAATTCTCTTTAACATCATTCTCCTAACCTTCCCCTGTAATAGGGCATCCTTTGAGACAGAAACCCTAGCACCTCTGCAGACCTATGAAATACAGTATTAAAAAGGCATGTGGACTGTCCTGAACATGCAGAACTGCTGAGGGTTATCGAGTTGAGGACCTGCAAGGTAGTGTGCCAGCCAGTGAGAATAATATGCCTGAATCTTCTAGAATATGACATTATCTTTTATTGGCGTCCCAAAGGATCAGCTTCCAATTCGTATTTGGTTTCTTTCTGGTGTTTCTTCCCTGTTTTATTTCACTCTCATTTTGTTAGGGGATGAATGGCAAAGGTTTAATCACTCAATTTGTACATTTGCTGCTATTGATTATTGTTGCTTTTAAAACATTTTGTCAGCTCTTTCATAATTGTAGTGTTCACCTTTTGTTGAACCTTAACGATTAGGTGAGGCTGAGACAGACAAGCTCCGTAGCCATCTGTGTACATACAAGATAATCCCTACTGAGAAAGGCAGAGGGCAGATATGACACGCTGGTAAATGGATAAATTGAAATCTGTTCTGTAAATAATAATAAAAATGGTGAATAATAAAATACCTGGCCTGGTTCTTAAGTGAACCAGCTCTGAATCTGTAAATCTGTCTTACCCGTGTATATGCCCTAAACCTGTTCTATCTGCGCCCTCGCTTTATTCAATAATCTGATAGGAAATCAGGGCAGAACACCTGTTTCATACATCTCACAGGGGGAAATGTTGGTTCCAGGGTTGACAAATCCGTTATTAGAGTTGTCCTTTGACTAGAAAACATACTACATTAACTTTACCTTCTCCTAGAATATAGGGGGAAAAAAAAATGTGCCGGATGCTTAGTGTCCTTTCAGAAACTTCTTGAAAAGGTTGAGGTTCCTAACCCTCAATTTTTGATAAATTGTCCACATACGTGTTTTAAATTTCTCTATTAGCGAGTTTGTATTAGTCAGCTTGGCTGACACAAATGAGGTTGTCCTGATATCCAAGGCAGGATTAGGTTTAAAGACGTGGATGTGGACCAGGTGTATCAGGTGGTGGTGGGACACATAAAGCCGTTGAAGAAGCCAGGCAGTTGGATGATGAGGACCTGTACATATAAAAACTGTCTGAATGTGGATTGCTTTCTTGAGAGACTCCCCAGCCCTTACAGATGAGCTGATGCTAATGCCAGCAATGGCAGACTGCCTTCTGTGATCTGTGCAACTAGGAAACAACAGAAAAGTTTTGCCTTCCAGAGCAAAAATTCTTGAGTAGTGAGAAGTCATGGTAATGGTAGCCCGGTAGCCCAGTACCCCTGGATTAGCTTGTACCAGTCGTGATATTAGTATTTTGAAGCAGATAATTCAGCTTTCTTGCTGCCCAGAGAATCTCAGCCTTGCTGGCAGGCAGGAGCGCTTGGCTGGCACGAAGGGCTGAATTAGCAGGTTTCACCTTAGCAAGGACTAGGACAGGGCTCCTTCAGCCCTTATCAAACCCAGCTCCGGTCTGGGGCTCCATATGCCTGTGGAGCCCCTGGCTTTCCTCCTTAGTGAGTACACTGGGGCAGCCCTTAGGTGTATCGATAATGTAGCATCAACCTAAAGAATGACCTTACTGTTAGAGAACTGAAATGGGCAGGAGGAGAAGATGGGATTTGAAACTCGATTAATGGCACAGCGGTGAGGTTGCAATCTGCTTGGCAGAAGCAAGAACTCTAAAGCAACCTTCCATCCCGCCCCGCCCCCAGCCATATTTTAGCAGGCAAAGGTGGATGGTAAACAGTGAATTACAGACTTGTATCAGCGACTGAGCTTCCATTATCTCTTTGGTTTTGGCCTGTTATTTATTATACCCAAGCAGTGAAACATCAGCCTCCAAGACAGTCAAGTGAGGTGTGAGGCAGAGAGTGATTTAAATCAAACGTAGAAAAAACTTTGAGGAGAGCCTCCTGATTCATGACAGGCTTAAACAGAGTCAGTGACCAATGCTCAGCTCATTACTTTGCAACAAACAGGTTGTAGTGAAGGCAACGAGTTATTCTGACTCATCTGGGCCTGCTGAGGAGTCCCAGCTTGGCGAGCTGTCCCTGCTCTCAGAAACGCACCCTCAGCGCTGCTCTTCAGGGGAAAGCTGCTCTGGCGCAGGTAAAACTGGCCCGTTTTTAAGCTGCAAATGAAAATGTTTAAACAAACTTGGGTTAGCTGTTAGGAACATCACGTAGTCCCTCGTCTCAGGTGACTTAAGAGGTTAGTAACCTCCAGGAAGGGGTCACTGGTAGTGTTGGAGCAAAATAACTTTGTAAACCAGCACTACCATTTTTGCAGTGTTTGTGGTGCCACAGCTGCTGCTGTACGAAACACAAGTGGAATATTTCTTTTACAAGGTTAGGTTTATAAACTAGCTCCAAGTAGTAAATGTTGTCTTTATTTTTAGCGCAGGAATATTTTATAATGCATAGCATCTAACAAACTTCTTAATTAAGACGCTGGTTTTGGTACATCCGGCACAGTTATCAAAGCAGCATCAAAGCCTGTAAACCCATTCTCCCACTGCAGATGAACGTGCTCGTGTCCTCAGAGCCACCAGAGCCATACTGACTCATGAGAAGTCGTATTTATGGCAGTCATAGTAAATAAATTGTATCCAAAACCTGAACACCAGTTTAACATTATACCTTTTAGATAATTTATTGTTTCAACTTGCTCCTGATGTTCCTTATAAAAATTTAACAAAAATGTTGGCGGGAAGGAAACTGTTCTGCATGCTATCAGCATAAGAAGCTGGATAAGTAGACCAAATAAATAAATAAAATCAATTGCTGCAACAAAGAGGCTATCATATAGGAAGCTTTTCCATATTAAAATTATTTTTAATAATTACAGCAATGAGCTGTTGTGGCAGTGTCAGTCACTGCTGGATTTTAAAATTATTTAGGATGTTAATGCCCTTATATGTATCTGAAACATTTAATTTTTAGCTAGTGCTGTTGATGTTCGGTTAGAGACTGGATACGGAGCTCAGACTTAGCCACCAGAGTGCTGAACGTTGCACAAACACTTAATCAATTATAGCCTCACCCTGAAGAACTTAGTAGCCAAACAGAGAAGTCTAGTGATAAAACCATAACGAAAATATTGGTCCCTTCCTAAGAAGAGGGGTGGGGATGGGCAGCACTTCCTCTTGAAGTCAACCAGGCTGCCTTCTCCTAGACCAAAGTTTCAGCTTGTCTCTTCTTCCCCGCTGCAGATGATGTGACGGATGGGTTATGGCTCCTGGGGCACAGACCTAGTTGTGCAAGTGCTGTCGGTGTTGGCGCTTATGGTCCGCCTGTAGCTCTAAAGATGGAGTGGCTGCCCCTGCCTCTTCTCTAGGCCTCCTCTTCTGCGCCGGTGCTTTGCCACTCCTCGGGTTGGCAGAGTGCTGCTGTGTCCTCGTGGGAGCTGCTCAGCAGTGCGATGGGGGTCCATGCTGGGGTAGTGGAATAGGATGTCAGAGGCCGTTACAGCCTTTTCTCTACTATGTAAGCTGACAATTAGGATGTTTTTGGATGAAATTAATGCTTTTCTGTGGGAGAGCTGAAATGTGAATCGCCATCCAGGAGTATGATATAGATGAACAAATTGATTACAGGGAGGATCTGCTTTTGGTGGTGACTGGCCCGGGTTCTGACTGGCAGCTGAGAGGTGCAGGATCACATCAGCCAGAATCAGCTGCCCTACTCAACCTTAATGAGTAGAGATTTCTAAATGCTTCCACTGACAGCTTTACGAAAAAGATGTCTAAAGAGTAGTTGAAAGCTTTTACCATCCTAATTCATAGCTTTTAAATTGCAATTACAATATTCAGCAAGTTTTTAAATATTAAAACGTTACCCATTTCTGAAGAGGGGCCTTTTAAATTAAAAGGGTGAGTGAATCACAGATGAAATCTACTCAGGGGAAAGGGAGAAACCTTTGTGTTGGTTCTCAGTGGTCAGGCAACTTCAGACGGAAGGACTTTGTATTCATAAGGTTGTTAATCAGTCTTCATGCAGTGCATGAGTCATTAGATTCCCTTTCACATTCTAATAACTGTAATGAGCCTGTACAGTTAATAGAAGAACCTGCTTCATCCAGTAAACACACAATAATCTGTTATGCTTCAGAAAGTAATTCAATCACAGTTATCTGAAGCTACAAGTAATTTTCCCCATATGTAGATGTGAATTATTTATGCTTTTTCAGAGCACGTGATATTGGCACCTGTCTGTACCCAGGTGATGGACCAGGCAGCTGAGTAGTCCCGTTGGGAGTGACAGTTCTGGTATTCCTATGTGACTGTTCAAGAAGTGAATATACTCAGTTGCAAGGGGCTAATGTATAGGGTTCATTTTCCAATTATAATCGCCTGTTAAAAATGGCTTGATTTGGTCTTCAACTTACTATTATTATTACTGTTACGCGAAGCATTGGCCTTTCTCTGGCAAGCGTCTATTGTCTGAGTACCAGCAAACTGACAGATGTGTGAGTCACCAGCACACAGCGTTTTGTTTTGTGTACAGAGAATAAAATGAGGGAAGAATACAAGCACTTGGCAATCAGAGAAGCCTTTCCTCCAGAATCCAACAAATGCCATATCCTTTGGATATTTCCTTCCAGAATTAATGATGACCCTGGGGTTCTTAACATTTGAAATAACAAGCAATAGCTCTTTCACTGTACAATTAGACATTTGGTTGACCTGTGGAGCATGCGATGAAACGGTAACTGTGTTCATTGCAACATCAGCGCAGACCTTCTGCTACTTAAATTCCCAAGCAGTGAAAACCGTCAAGCACGTCTTCCACTTTAATCCAATTCTTTTTCTGCCAAAGGTTACTACAGGCTCATGGAAAAGGATCTTGATGATGATGATGTTGTTGAAGAGGTTAGAAATCTTTGGTTTTGTATCTGGAGCTGCAGTTGCTAACTGACTAATGCTGCAATCACCCGTAATAACAGAAAGCAACAGTCACCTGGTTTTTCTCTGAGTGGGGGAATGAGTAATGAGGGCTTGGACTGGCTGCTGGCGAAGCTGCTGACAGCCACACAATTTGATGTGGAACATAAAAAATTGGGTTCCCTAGAGATGCAGGAACAAACATGAGGATATTTTTCTTACGAATTAAAGCTGAAGAAAAATGGTGTTGCATAACAGCTGCTGTTCTTTCTTAAGTGCAGGTTACGTATGTTTTTCTTGATTAAACTCATGCAGTTGAACTGGGTTGAGACAAGCCAAATCCTTCAGCTCTGACAATCTTCTCGTGTTGCTCTGGAGATGCATGGTGCTGTGAAATGTAGAAGGGCCAGGAAAAAAACATGGCAGATCTGAATTTAGAGGAATTTTCACCCAGAACTTCTCCCGGCTTCAGTGGACATAAGATTTAGAAGCCCTGGTCTGTTGTCACACTGCTGTAAAGCCTGTGGTGTTAAAAATGTTAGGAGTTTAAATCAGACGTAATTCAGTGGTGAACTGAGTTTTCAGAAAAGTCTCATATTTGATAATTTGATAACGTTTGTGCAGCCCAGTTCCAGCCAAAGGGACCTCCTTCTCAGTAGGCAAAGGCTTTGAATGATTTTGAAGCCAGGATATCTTAAGATGTCTTGCACTGAGTGCCCAAACACCAGTAATTACTGGACATATTGTACCACCCAATTCAGATATTTTTTCAATACCTTTATATCTTTATGTTAACGAGACTCACTATTAAAGAACTTTCAAAAGTTTTTGTTGAAAAAAGCACCAAGGGATGATGTTTGCTTACTTCTATTGAAATACAGTCAAATTGGCTTTATAGAAAACAGATTACTGCATTCTGTTCCTCTTTTGTTTCACGTCAAGTTTCACTCACAGAATTTTCTAACATAATGCTGCTATACATCGTAGTTGTAAATAGTGCAGACCAGTCTGGCTGTAGCTCAAGCCAATTCTGACTGCTAAATTGTTTTTGCTGAAATACAAAAGGCCACAAAAAAGTTTTCTTCTCTGCTCAGATTTGGCAAATCTGGTCTCCTCAGGATCCAGAGTTTACACTGATTTAAGAACGTGCCTTCAAATACACATTCGCTGAAGGATCATGTGTCCCCTCCCTCTTTTTAATCAGAGAATCTTTCTAAAGAGTTGTTAGGATCACAGGGCAGCTGAGGTTGAAGAGAGCTCCAGCCATTAACTGCTCGTTGTTAGTTGCTCTGGGCTGTGCCCACCTGAGTTTTGAGCACCTCCAAAGATGGAGGTCCCACAATCTCTCTGGCAAAACTGTTCCAGAGTTTGATCCGCTCTCACAGTAATTTGTTTTTCCATGTATCTAAATGGAATTTCCCCTTTCTGACTTGCGTCCTGTGTCTCTCATCCTATTGCCATGCAAGTCTGAGAACAGTCCGGCTTCACCTTCTCTGTATCCTCTGCTCAGGTAGCTGCAGAAAGCAGTAAGGTCTCTCATTTTCCTTCTCGTCTTAAGGCTGAACAGGCCCTGTTCTCTCCAACTCTCTGTGTACATCATGTGCTCCAGCCTTCGAGCAGCTTGGTAGCCCCTGTATTGGCCTTGCTCCAGTGCGTCAGTATTCTTGGCGTGAGCAGCAGCCTCCATTGGCTTCCCACCTCATAACCGATGTCATTATGAAAAGATTTTTGTCTTTTGGCATGATGAAAGGGATGCTGCCTTAATTGGTTCCCTTCAGATTAGTGATTTGAATAAAACATAGCTGAAAAAGCAGCAGCAAATTTCTCCGTGCTGAAATAGATCCATCACCACTGTGGTGCTGCTTGAGCAAAGCAGATGAGGATCGTTCTTCTCAGCTTCTTGACGTTATTTTTAGATGTTTTGTGATTTTGAGGTACCATTTGGGGGTAAAAAGGGTCTTCCTTTTCTATTTTCTTTTTAGGATTAAAGCTTTTGAAATTACTTATTTATGAGCCATGAAAATCTCCCCAAAATGGATTTTAACAAGTGTGTAATTGGATAATTTGACAACTGGTAAGCTGAAGCCCCAGAGACCAGGAATTACACTTCACTACAGAATAGTCGTTCTTCATGTAGAATTAATTAGATTTCCTCTAGATTACAAGTAGTAAGAGTAGTCAATTAAGAGAATTATTCTCTGAGTTTTCCATCCTTCTTTTAATTGCCAGCCAGCGGTATTAAGAATTCATTTTTTCTGTGTGAGATGTCCTCAGAGGCAGGATGCCAGAAAGAGGATGAGGGACAGTGGATTAAACATTAGCCCAGGATTCAGAAGAAATCACAAATGGCTTTGAGTGCAACTTTGACTCACCTTTCGAGGGACTGATTGTCCATTGGGCCTGAAAGTTGCTGGGTTAATGGCGGGCAGACAGGAAAATGAGGACAGATTCCTGATCAGTTGAGGGTAATGTTTTTCAGCAGCATTGCTAAGTCAAGCAGCACTTTCTTCTCCCCCAGCCCACTCCCAGCTGGGTTAGGACAAATGCCTGTGCAGCTGCTCAGACGCGAGCTTGGCTAAAAATAACATTATTTTTCTTGGTGGGTCATTCTGAACCCAGCTCAGTTTCCCACTTTGCCTCATCACCTGCTCGTACAAAAGGAACAATCAAAGGAGCAGTTAAAAAAGTGGAGGCAGAAGCCACTTCAGGCAGCATGGCTCCTGAAATGACAGCTTCAGGAACAAATACTGGCAACAGTCTAAAAGACCTGGAGGGACGCTTAAACCTTTGACGTGCATGAATGTGGTCAGGGCGTGGAGAGCTGAACCGGCTGGAAAAGCGCTCTGCTCTGGCCAGTCCTCTGCGAGAACAGGGCTGGGGCACGGAGCAACGGAGGGGTCTCCTTTGTGGTGATTTTGTTATTTTTTGGTTTTGTGGTGTTTGGGGCTGTGCAAAATGAATTCGACAGACGGGATTTATGTGCAGGATATTTCTGAAGCTGAAAGCATACAAGGAGATCTTTGGTCTTGTACCTCCTCTTCCTCCTATCTGTCACACTGACAGTTGGAGTGGGTTTCTGTGTGGGACAGCAAAGGAGGGGCTCGGAGGGGGAAATGATCTTGTTTAGATAGGAAGCGATAAAGAACAGACAACTGTGATTCAGATGGATGTCTGAGTCATTCCTCATACTTCCTGAGGCTCTTTATGGTATGAGGCACCATACACTGTGCATAGGGAGGAATCCAGTCTGTGGGCTGCTCAGAGGTACATTTTCAGGTGCTACTAAGCATTGTCAGGAAGAGCAGTATGAACACGTGGCCTCCAGAAGAGGGGTCCTATTCACCTTGGAAGGAGGACAGTAGAGACTTGCCAAAAGGTAGATGACATGGACCCAAATCACCCAGACTTAAGATCTCAGAATGTAATGTTTACTAAATACAGAGACAATAAATTCAGAAGAGGTCATTTGTTTCATTTTTATTATGACCTTCAAAAGGATGAGGAAAAGAAGTAGGACATCTGCGTAGCTGAGATTTCAGAGTACCTAGCGTTGTTTTGTAATCACCGATGCCATTTCTAATTGAGAGGAGAATACAAAAAAACAACATCAGAATCTGCAAAGTATTCATTTTAAAAAGCTTGACATTTAAAGAGACTAAATTGTAGGCACATAAGAAATGTAAATGTGAAATAAAAAAAAATTGGTTCCTTTTCATATGACTTACTAGTAGCTCTATCACAAAATAACAGAATCACTACCCTGCAGTGGAATTCTGAAAAATTACTGCCCTGGAGATACAGTAGTTACAGTTGGAAGTGACTTTTTTCTGCAATACTGAACTTCTATTTCCTAAACCCATCAGCTCCAGAGTGAAAGCATTTAAACCACTCTATACCTTGCAGGAAAATCAGTCCTGACAATTTGAAAATAGATTGCAGGACTTTCAAGTATTCAAACTAGCAGTAAAAAAACAATAATTGTTAAAATATATAGAAAACTAGTACAGCTTCCTAAAGAACAGCAATACGTTATAGTGATAAGTCTCTTCATTGTAATCTGTACTAAAATTCTGCTTGTAATATTTGTGAGGCAAATTACCTTTGAATTTAAAAATCATTCTCTGCTTCACTGGGATAAAAGTGTGTTGTTTTCACATATGTATTCTCTCTTTGATCTTAAAAGATGTCAGAAAGTGGAGTTAAGTTCCCTTGTCATAACTCTGTACAATCTAATATATGTATATAGCTCTTTGCTGATGTGGTGATAACAGAAACCACTAAAAAAAGTAAAAAGCTTAGACATGAGGGGAAAAACAAAGCATTTCAACACTTAAAACAGAGAGGAAAAAGCCTGAACATATGTAAAAATATGTAAAAGTATACATCTAATTTTGTCATAAACAAAACCAGAAAAGAATAGACCTCCATCGCAGCTGGCATCCCAGAAAACCAAAGCTCTTCTGCTTTAGTACTGGGTTGAGCAGATGCAGTAAAAGCTAGAGTCAAATTTTGTAATTTAGAGGCATTTTTGGTTCCGTGGTCTGCTAAACGATTTATTAATTTCTTATTGTAAAAAACTTGAACTTTCCAGACTTGGCTTTCTGAATCAGTCTCAGCGTTTTCTCTGTCCCAGCCCCGGTCTGTGTTCCCCTGGTTTCTACAGGATGAGTGGAAGTCTTTCAGAGAAAGAAAAAGTCCCATTCTAGTTCTCTCTGTTTCTGGTATGCCTATATAAACTGGGGAGATGTGCATAAAGAATGAGAAGGTGTATTGTTGGTATTTAGCCAGAATACAGACTGTTCTGTGAGCTTGGAGATATGTTTCCTTTCCTTGTTTCTGGTTTGCTTTCCATGTGTCTCCACAGCCTTATGAAATACTGTGCTTTCTGAGGCAGAGGCTGCTTTAAATGTATTATTTATGTATAGTGTCCATAGCAGCGTGGCTCCGACTTCAGTTGGATATGCTGGGTTACAGTAAAATGCTAAGAATAATATGCGAGCAAGCTCAAGTAATGGAGATTGTCTGCCTGCTCAGTTTCTGCAAGGGTCTTGAAGAAGTAATTTAGGACACTATAATTATGAGACCTGGTGCATAGAACACGTCAGTAGGATTCTGAGCAGTAAACATACATGGAGGGGAGAAAAAAGCCAGAACTTTTAGTCCTTCAGAATAGATTCATCTTTTTCTCATTGTCTGACACTATCCAGTCTGACACTATCCAGTCTGACACTATCCAGTCTGACAGAAGCTTTAGTTTGTTTTGCTTTTGAAAGAGCCGTGTTCTCGGGTTGCCCTGGTTGCCCTTATCCTGGTCCACCACAAGGCTGTTGTGCATTGTCTGCCAGTACCTGTGCTGTGAAAGCAGAACATAACACGAGTAGTCGTCATGCAGGAATTTTACCTTTTCCATTTTAGGGGGAAGACCTGCCAAGTTAGCCTGGTTTTGTGATATTTCCATTTCAAAGTGCTGTAAAATGCAAAAGGGGAAAGGATTTCCAGCTGGAAGAAGTGATTTTCTTTCAGGGTGAATTCAGCCAAATCAGTGGCGGCAGAGGAAAGCAGTGGTTCTGCAGCGCAGACTGAGATGCCAATTTCTGGCATCCCAGCAACTGAGAACAAGGTTGAGCCGCCTAGGAACTGAGGTTTTGTTAGCATTTGGGACTGTAGGTCATAGAGAACTCGACTAATAACTGGAAAAGATTGAGAAACCCCCGCACAAAATCTTCTCCTTTCACTTCTGTGCATCCCAATAATCCAGATTAACAAAACAGGAGGAAGCAGCATCAGGGTTCTCTTAGGAGATTGAGGAGGCAGATTTTACTGGCTTGTGCATACTTCTACTGGATTCTTGTAGTCCAGAAGACTTCAAAGATTAAGGTAAGAGGATATGCTTTTCTGTTTCTTGATAAAATTACATGGCAATATCAATGAAGGATGTAATCTCCGGAGAAACTCGGAAAGCTCTGGAGTAAGGGAAGAACTGAAATTGTTTTTCTTGCAGTTGCTATTTATCAGGGGCACTGAGGTTTCTATCTGGAGCTCTGTCACCTTTCCCTGTCCTGTTATAAGCCAAGTCTGTATATAACAGAAGCCAACATTCTTCCAGAGACCTTGAGAGCTGACCTGATTTCGTTGAGGTAGTAAATTCCCTCTGGGCATTGTGCAACCTGATAGCCAGGTTTTTGTTGCTTTTTCACTGCCAGCAAACCACCTCTTCACGTGATTGCTACACCAAACGGTCCTGCATGGCCACATGAACAGCTGGGCAGTTCTCACCTGCGCAACATCTGGCTGGCCAACGAGTGCCCTTTCTCCTGTGTGAGCTGGGTTTGATCCAGTACTGTCTGGAACAGGATGACCCACCTTGCTGCCTCTGGTGTACAGCAGGTGCTGGTCTCTGTGTGCTCATTTTCTATTTATATCCTTTTTGGATTTACAGAATTTCTTGTTACTTCCTGGACTGTCCCGTGTGAAGGCACTTTAAACTTCAATGAGTTTGTAATAGTG
Source organism: Buceros rhinoceros silvestris (assembly GCF_000710305.1). NCBI lineage: Eukaryota > Metazoa > Chordata > Aves > Bucerotiformes > Bucerotidae > Buceros > Buceros rhinoceros. Next base: position 88,119 of record NW_010433103.1, read on the forward strand.
TTTTAGTTCTATTTCCAATAAGGGGTTTGTCGAGCAGAATTGTAAGAATTTTTGTTACTGATGTCTGGAAGCAGTTAGTCAACATGAATATTTTAAAAGACAACTTAAGAACTAGCCAAACTATTAGTAAACCAGAAGTGCGTTGTGGTAAGATGTCTACAGAGACATGGGCTATTTGTTTATGCCTATAGATGTGTGTAGATTAACAAAGTCAAGGCTCCTTTTGCTCTTCCCCAGGTGAGATGGCAGTTCTGTCATTAAAAAGCAGTTTGGCTGGACAAACACAGCCATGGTTTCTGCTGGTGGAGCTGTGCTAGGATCCTCTTGCAACTTCTCATACTGTTGAGTAACTTATCTGGCAGAAGGGTATTGTGCAGATCTGTGCTTCATAGTCCTCATGTTGGACAGTCTTAGAGAAAGTAACAAATTTATCCTTAAAATAACCACAATATTTAAATGGAGTCACAACAGTGCTATAACATATAAAACTCAAATTACAAGTGTCATGGATTTCAAGTGTTAAAAAAAAAAGGCAGTATGCTATCTCTGAGAATGTACCTGAAACTTTAGCTTGTGACAGGTTTTAGACAAGGCCAATTAGATAATTTAACCAATGGAAGGGAGCAGCCCTGATAAGGAAACACATCTTGTTAACATCAGGTACAGAGTCAGAAGAAGATGGGTTTAGTTCCTCCTCTGACGCTGGCTTTGTAGGTGCATGTGAGTACTTCCATCGAACCGCAGTCATTTCTAAAGCCAGCTGAGACCTCTGTGCATCTGCTTTCTCACCTGTGTAACAAGGATACCATCAGGGTTTTGTTTCTCTCTTCTGAAGCAGTACAAGTTTTAGTTAAATGACATTTCCAAGCAGTTTGAATCCCTCTAGTAGAAATTTTGCAAATGCTGAAAACAAGGGAGAATAATTTGGATGCTCTGATAAACTGAACAGAGCTTGTTTTAACTTCATACCTGTCTTCCCACTGCCCTCTGCTGGGTGCCTTCTCTGACCTGCCCAGGGATGCAATTTCATCACCCTTCAGTGTGTGGGGTGTACCTGGGGATATACACTTGGCCTCTTTCTCTTCCTTGTCTTTTTGTAGTATTCCTGGTAGAGGAAAGGATACCCAGTCATGCCCTTTCACAAGCTACTACACGTGCTAGAAAATGTGTATTTGCTTAATTCCTTTAGTAATGATAACGAATGCACAGAAAGGACTTAGGATGGCAGCAAGTAGAAGGAGAGGCAGGGATGCAACAGCGGCCGAAGTACCCTCTGTTAGCAAACTGATGTTTAGAAATAGCTGCCACTAGGCTCTTTTTTGTCTTTGTCTTTTTTTTTTTCTTAAGTGTATTAATCAAGAGTTGCTTCATGAACAAATAGCTCAAAGAAAGTATTTAACTTTTTTCTTGTTTTTTAAAAAATCTTAATACTAAGAGATATTGAAGAACACTTGCAGCAATTGCTTAGGGGAACTTGGCAGGACCACTGTTAACTTAGTTAACTATACAGTAGGTAGCACTTCTGTAATCTCTGATACGTCTTACCGACTTTTATTGATTACACTAGCAGTGTTTCAATTGCGTCACAGGGTGGATTTCTTAGTAGGACACTCGTTCTAATGCCGTGCAAACACTTTCTGACTGTTTCGTTCCACCAGCATATGGGAAGAGCTCTGTAAAATGTGGCTGTGCAGGCATGAGCCGCCAGGGAAACACCTCCCCATCTGTGGGATGGGATGAGAGAGCACCAGCCTGGTGCCTTGGGAAGCAGCTGGTAGCACTGGTCATCCCCCTCCCCTCCAAGTCCCCATCCAGGGTGGGGGGTGTCCTGAAAAGAGTTTCACATTCTTCTTTCCTAATTGAGACCAAAAAGCACTTGAAAAATCTGTCCCCATTTTGTTGGATGTAGGTAGAAAAATCTTCGTAAGATTCTAGGGTACATCTGGACGGTTAAATACAGACTGATTCTGCCCGAAACTATGGAGGTTTTTAGACCAGCAGCGTTGTTTTGGGCTGTAGTTCATGTTTCACTTCAGGCATTTGACAAATAACTTCAAACGTAGACCTAAGAAAAACTGCTCTGGAAAACAAGTGTTGGTCCAGCTGCAAGTAATGTGAGCACTTCACCTTGTCACTGCATCTTTGAAGGCTGTGAAAGAAGAAAACTGTTAATGGGCTCCAACTGGTTTTATTTAAAGAGAGAGAGATCTCTTTGTGCCCAAAGAACAGCTTTTGTTTTGTTGTCTGATTCTCTTTCCACATACGCTCTCTGCCTTGTGGTTGAAACCCAGGGGAGAAAGCCAAAGTGAGCATTTCACACCTTGCTTGCATAAACGGTTTATGCTGTGGGAAAAATCCTCACCACTGAGCAAATGCAATTATTTATGTAAGAAGAGATCCACATGGGCTGTATACTATGGGACTACAATTCTTTATGGCTGCACAGATTACTTGCAGCTGCCCTCCTCTAAGCTGCTCACAAGGCATTAGAGAAAAGGATTGATTTTCAGAATTCACTGGAATGAAATGAAAATGAGTTTATTAGTAAAGGTATAGTAAAGGTATCAGTATAAGAGCTGAGTCACAGGCCTGTTGACCTGTTTTTCCACCTGAATGTATCTATAGGCAGACCATCAGCTGGCTTTTTGTCTTGCTTATGCTTGAGTCAGAATCATTCTCATTTCACAAGTATTTATGTGAAGAAAATGATGCCTTACGTCTCTGCTGGATATTGGTGTAGAACAGTATGAAAAAATCATCAAGTGATCTTCAAAATATATTAAAAATAATTTTCCATTTGTAAATTGAGTGCACTGAAGACGTGAATTGGAACAGACAGACAGTGTTTAGCACTTACCTGAACTCCCTCTCACACCTTTTCACAGTTGCAAGTTGCCTTTCTGTGCCAGCCAGCCACAGAAGGGATGTGCCTGTCTGCATGTCCAGCTCCAGGTGTTTAATAAACAGTCTTCAAGGAACTTACCAAACCTGGGAAAGAGGACTCGCCTTATTTTGTGTTGCTTTATCTTTTTAATTCCTTGGTACTCTTGACCCTCTGGAAGAGCTGAGCGGGCTGTCTGTTAGGACCCTGGGGGTAGTGATAGTTCTTAATGAAGAGCTGGGGGCTTCCCTCACACCCGTGAGCCCTGGAGCCCCTTTTCAGTTCTGCTTAGGTCAGTCAGACCTGCCTCACTATTATGAAACCCTCACGGCTACCGTACCCTCAACAGATCATTTGGTCTTCTGCCACTCTTTAATTTTTTTGAGTGTGAATTTGTGCGTATGACTCATGTCCTTGTGTAGAGGTCAGAGGCATCACAGTCACCTTGCCTGGAAACCAGGTTATACCAAAGGGATGGCAAATTCCCTCCATCTTCCATTGACCCTCTCTGTGGAAAAGTTGCTTGGTGTCCTGGTTTCAGCTGGGGTAGTTAATTTTCTTCCTAGCACCTGATACGGTGCTGTGGTTTGGATTTAGTATGAGAATAGTGTTGCTTGCTCGAAGTACATTATGAAGCTTCTTTAAAGCTCTCGATAGGGATGTTGTATTTGGACTAGATGGTTGTTGTAGGTCCCTTCCAGCTGAAACATTCCTTTCTGTTCTACTCTATTTAAGGGTGTTTATCTGTACAGTTGGATTTTGCAAGATGCACTTTTTCAAGGTAAGAAGCAACACCAGAAAGAGCAGTTAATCATGGCATTTAGTGTGCAACATGGAAGTTGTAAATATATTTGGGTTTGGGGTTTTTTCTACCTGTAAGTGTTCTTTTCTTTAGCGCTTTAAGAAGATTGCGCTGCCTGATTTTTATAACCATGGCTACCTTATCTGCAGTGGGCTTCACGGAATCTGATGAAAACTGCTGTTAATGATAATCTGAGTGAGACATAATGACCACAGCTTTTCCATTGCCTTTATCTGTAAAACTTAGTAAATGGTTAAAAATATGGTTTCTAGCATGCAAGAAAATCGTAACTATATAATTAGTAGAGGCTGAATGTGTTAGACGGAAGAAGAAAATTATTTTAAAAGATTGAAGTTGGTTGTTTTTCTTCTGGGAGTGTCATTTATATTGTTTCTTGCCAGTGGCATTCCACATGAAAACACGAACTGAGCTTCAAAAGTGTCGGTATATTGGTTGTGGTTTTATTACTATTTCAGGGACAAAACCAGGAGAAACAGTAAGATTTAATATTTCTCTGAATATGTCCTGCAATCCAGCCTTGGCTTGAGCAAGGTTTGCATCTGAGTCACAGCTAAAGGAGTAAGGTAACGCGAGGAGGGGGATGGCCAAGGAAGGAAATGCATTTGCCTCGTGGTGATCCTGAGAGACCTGGAGGGCACAGCAAAAGGAGAGGGCTTATAGTCACCTATTATTTTCATCCAGATATATCCAGAGAGTGCTGGAGAGTAGCAAATGGAATAAAAAGAAATTTGTGAATATATATATATATATCTGAGTTGTGTCTTGGTAGCTCTGGCTGTAATTGCTCACCAGAGACAGAGCTGGTGCTGGTGCATTGTCTCTAAAAATGTTTGTACACTGTTCATGCACCAGTGAGATAGTTAACAGTCTTCCTCTCATATGAGTTAGAGCTTTACTGTTCCTGTTCTTGCCAGCTAAGTATCGCAAATGGAGATATTGTTACTGGTTTGTAGAGTATTGTCATTTCCTTAAAAATTTGGATCGTTTTATGCATTTTCAGTTATAAAAGAAGTCCTACTGCTTCATTATTTTTATAATCGGCTTTAGTCACATTGTCTTGTAGTCAGCACCAGCAACAGGTCTAGGATGGGCGTTTTGTAGGTGAGGTTTCTATAACAATACTTGTGGGATGTCATTAAAGGGTCACAAATACAGTTTGGCTGCAATGAATTTGATTAGTGAAGCAATTCGGAGTTTAGTACAGCCAGTCAGTGCTGTTTGGCCTGTACAAAAGTGAATCATAGAATCATTTGGGTTAGAAGTGACCTTTAAAGGTCATTTAGTCCAACCCCCCCAACAGGGACTTCAACTAGATGAGGTTGCTCAGAGCTCCATCCAACCTGATTTGGAATATTTCCAGGGATGGGGCTTCTACCACCTCTCTGGGCAACCTAGGACAGTGTTTCAGCACCCTCACTCTAAAAAATATCTTCCTTATATATAGTCTACCTCTATCCGCTTTTAGTTTAAAACTGTTATTGAAGACTCTTGGGCATGAACTGTGACCTGAAAACATCCTTATTGTTTAAATATACCTCTTTGGACCTTTATTTTAAAGAGCGAATGTGTGGAATGTTTCTCTTGAGCAGAGCTGGAGAATAGATTGGAGGATTCAGAGCATGTGAAATCCATTTCTAGAGTATATCAACGAATACGCTATTCTCTCTGTGTTCTTAAATGGTGAAGGCTGCGCCAACAAAATCCTACCTCTACGCAGGCAGAATAGGTAATGACTCTCTGCAATGCCTGTTTCAGGGCACAGGTACTCATTTCACAAATACTAATGAGCCTATGCAAATGCTGGGTGCAAGGTGGGGGGGGGAGGGGAGGAGTGGGAAGCATCTTTTGAAAATTTATCCCTTTAGACCAAATTCTCTCCTTGAATATGCACACAGAATTTCCATTGATTTTGGAGTGTGCATGAATACCTTGGACAGAAGAATTTCGTCCTTAGAATTCCTTTTCTTTCCTGCTTGGCTCTTACGCATTTATGTTCTCTTGGTTTAGTTAATAAAAATATTCCTGCATTTGCTGCATTGAAAGGAATTTTCTTGGGACCATTTGCTCTTTAATTTAAAATTATTATTCTTGACAATCACTTAAATGAGGTGCCTGCTGTTATAAATCACCGTGTGTTTGGCAGATAGCTGATACAATGCCTTTAGAAACTGTGCTATGTAGAGCTACAGCTGAAAGGAACGTGGTGGTTTTTCTGGAGCTTAGATAATCTGCCTAAAATCTCTAACAATAAGCAGGAGCTCCATATATTAATTTGGGCATCAGTCTCTAATCTTTGTTGACCACTGGATCTGTCTATTAGATTCCACTCGGCTAATGAGAAATAGCCAAGTACTTGAGTGAAACAAATCAGGTGGAGCCAAGTGGTCAACTAAAAGAGCAGGTTTTTTTAAACCATTGTTTCCCACCAGTGTGATTTGATGCTACCCCACCTTCCAGCAAGGCTTGAGATCTTGTTAGACTTGGTGAGTTTGATGAACATTTCAGTCAAGAGCTGCTGCCCTGCCACTGGCAGTTCCAGTGCCTATCTCAAAGCACCTTTCCTATCTCGTGAGCTGGCCGGGTAAGTGATTTGGCAAGTTCTCTTCTCCTAAGGGTGTAACGGGGTAGGCAGAGGCCTTCCCTGGGACAGCGTTGGGTGTTCTGCCGGTTTTCTGTAATAATATCCTTCACATTGGAGTGGATATTTATGTGTCTGTATGCTTTCCAGAATGTTTATGTTGGAACAGCTTAGAAACTGTTCCTTTGAAACAAGTCTGTTTCTGATTGGAGTATTAAGAAAGCAGATTGTTTAAATTCATCAGTTAGGACAAATCAATAAAAAAATTCCATGCTATAGAGCAAATATGGAAATGCCTCATTTATTTGCTGATGTCAGATTTTTAGGGGATCCAACACTATGTTGTTACCGTCATTACAAAGCCTCAACTGGGAACAATCAGAGTGTCTCACTCTCTATGACAGTTTTTGGAAAGCGGCTTCTGATTGACTATTTAATGAAGCAGAAAGTGGAGTTAGGTTTGCATTGTAGGAGAACACTGAAATGAAATGAATTCTCATCCTCAAAAGGAAAAAAAAACCCTAACTTTCTGGCTCCTCTTCTTCAAATGTCTTCATTTAAATGCAAATAGCAGCTTCCTTCACAATGAAATAAAAAGCCTCTTTTTTTTTTTCCCTGGGAAACAATAATGAGGGTAAATTTAAGTAATTTCATTTTTGTCGTAAGATAATCCTTTCAATGCTTCTGGTAATATTATGATAAAGTTTGATTTTAGAATTATTATTTTTGGATAGGGGGATGTATTTTTGCTTTCATAGAAGCAGAAATTCTGAATTCACTATGACTCTGCCCAGATGCTGCTCCTGGGGTCGGTAAGGTCAAGGTTCTGATCTAGATTCTACTGTGCCCAGTAGGCAGATACTCCATAATATTATCTGCAACTAAATCTTGTCCCACCTACCTTCTTCTGGTCGATGAAAATGACAGTCTGGTGCTTGTGGGACTTCTCTGTGGTATTTGTACACAAGCAGATTTCATAAGCCCGAGATCAGTTGCATTTAACTACTTTATTGACTTCAGCAGCAGTAGAGGAGATGGCGTTATGTCACGATGTCTGTGAGGTTCTTGACCAAGTGTTCTGGTCATCATTGGCTTTCACCCAACACCTCCCTGACTCTGGCCCAGGCTGTACTAAGGATGTCCAATTGCTGCTGGTGTGGATAACAGAAAATTAATTTGTTCACTGTATCTTCTGCCACTAGATTTCTGTGTCTTGTAGTATATGTTCTTTGTAGCACTGACGGGCAATGTGTGTGCCTTTTTATACGCGTAGGTGCCGTGATTATAGATCTGATAAACTGCAGAAACATTTAGCTGTGAGCATGAGCATTCGGTAACTTGTCAGTTCTGCTTGAAACATGTTACCCAAATCTTATTATATCTTTCGAAACTCTGAGCAGCTTTGAAGTACGTTCCTTTAAAAAAATCCAAGAAAAAATGTTTCTTTTCTTCTAGTATCTCAGTGGAGTGAAGTCAAGGATAGATAATATGCAGTGTTGGAAAGAAGTTAGAGCTTACTGATAGCGGAATATGAATTTAATACAACTTAATATTCACAACTCTAAAATCTTTCCATTTAGCCGTTGAAATTCCAAAGGCAACAGGATTTCATAGCATGGAGGTATACAGCAAAATCTTTCCCGCAGTTCAGCAGTCAAAACATACTTCTATTAATGTATCCTTTGTTTATCAAAAATCAAATTACTAATGTAACTATTAATAGGTATCAAAACACTTGTTGATGTAACTTCTGAAGAAGAATGGGCTCCCTACTTATTTCCCGTGATTGGCCAAACTTTACCCATATACATTTAGTGGTTAGGGGAAATTTTTGTTTAAGGATAAGCAAATACCAGACTTTCAGGCGCATACAGATGTAATAGAAATGAGTGGGAAGATTTGAGAATTGGCAGAGACCACTTTCTATAATTGGAATTGTGAGTATTATTGGTAGTAGTTTAACAGTACTATTACTATGAGCTGTATGTATAGTTTACTTGGTCACATGAAACCTTTTTTTTTCCAGTTTGAATACATCTCCAAGGATATTTCAAGTTCATGTCAGTAATCCTTGCCTGCTTCTTCAGGTAGTTGTTTGAGTTCTCTGTCGTGCACTTTGAAGCACAAGAGGGCAATAACAAGTATTATGTCCGAGATGGTCATTGCAGTATACTATAGGTATCTATTACCTGCATTCTGCTTTTCTTTCCATTACATATTTTTAAACTGTTAGACTTTAATTAGCACATTAAATACATAGTTTCCCTTTATGAAGCCAGAAGGGTTTTCTTTGCAGTGAAAATGAGTGGTTCAATTACCCTCCTACTAATGGATAAAACGTAATTAACGTTGTCTTGAGGCTAATTCTCATTTATGCTGCCATTCTCTGTGAGCCGAACATCATTCTCTGCAAAAAGTCAATGTGTCACTTTTATTAGCCCAGTTTGCACTTTAACACCAGGAAAATTAATTCAAGATACATTAACTTACTTAACTTCAAATACAATGAAATGCTCAGATGACAGAAGATAACTCTTAACGTGTCCTTTATGAAGTCATGCACTTTGGCGGTGGGTGTACATGTTAAACGGGATCGTATTTACGGGAGTGCGCTTCGTGAAAGGACAGAATGTAAAAAGCATTTCCAAGGCCCCTGCTGTTCATGAACTCGCCATGGTTTGCATCCTTTCACATGTGAACGGTAGCCAGACGACTTTTATTAGCAGGACTTTCTTTCCATCCGCAAAGTTATATTCAAAGGCTACAGCTTTGTATCTCAAGTTTTTAGGCCTGAAAAATATCGACAGTATCTGTTCCATCCTTGTAGCACAATTGCAGAATCATTTGCAGTAGGTTTTCGGGCATATTTTAATGCCTGTGAGGAAAACGACATCAGAAATACAGGCAGAGGACTGGAGCCTTAAATGACTTCTCTGCTCTGTATGTTCTGTGCTGGCATGCGTGATGCAGCTGGAACTCCTCTGCTTTCACTGGAATTTTACAGTCTTGTGCTGTTAGGAAGTGTTTCCCCACATTTAGTTTACCATTTCCATTGCCCGCTTTAATCCTAAAGTTCCTAGTGAGGGTCCTCTCTGGGCACCTACCCAATAGCTCTTTTCCTCCCCTTTATTTGGGTCTGGCGCTATGAGACTAGTTCCTGCTGTGGGAAGTGCTGTGATGTAAATAAGAACTACATGGCTATTGAATTACTGTTACAGATTCTTTCTAGGAGTTGTTCTGGTTGCTGCTGTTGACAGACCCAGATCCTGAACTAGTTGGTGGACATGTTTCACCATAAATGGTATTACAGGAAGATAGTGAACCTCCCTTCACCTTCAATTAATCCACCTCGAGAACACACTCCCAACACAGAGTGTGACATAGCAGACCTCTGAAATCTTCATCTTTTCCAGAAGTGACTTTTGATCCTCGATTTTTTTTGTCTAATGCAAAAGTAACAATCTGACCCTGAAGCATGTGTGTGGAAGTCAAGTGTTTTGCTACTGTTTTTCAGTTCTTATATATCCCCCGTGGACAAACCTTTAGCACCTGCGAATCTGAAACAATAATAACCATGGTGATGAAGAGAGACTGCGGTGTGATTATAGTTCTGCTTTGCCCTCTATTGGGAGCAACTTTTTATAGCAGTAACCTCTCTGTGTAACACTGTAAAAATAAGTGGGATAGGATGAAGGCGTACCAGGTGTGCAGAGGGAGATAAACTCAAATAGTGTTATGTTATGACAGCAAAATCTACTGGTTCTTATAGAAGAATATGCCTTTAGAAGAGATGGGGCATTTCCACAGTGCACAGCTCAGCAATTTTACTTCAGTTTCTACCACAGACTGTGGAAGCAGGAGGAGGAGTGTAAGGCAGGTGCCCCGAATGGTCACCTTCCCCAGCCCTGTGCTTCTGCAGAGCTGAGTGTCCCCACTACAGGAATTACTCTAGCCATGTGGAAAGTGAGCAGTTTGGGGGTTTGCCATTCTTTTAGGTACCCAAAGGCAGAGTCTGGCACTGGATTCTGCAGAATATGGACGAAACTGGTGTTCAGAGTGAACTTACAATGTGTCTTTGGTTTTGGCATTTAGGAATAGCTCTGCATCCATTGCCTGCCTCTACAGTCAGAAAACCAAAGATAACCCCAGAGCTATCGCGAATGTGGAAATATCTATTACTGATAAACTTTTCCTTCTCAACATACTTTCAAGTCCATTTTGCCTTGTGTAATTATTACAGTGAACAAAGCTTGGTCTCTCCAAGGTAAGTTTACTTTAATTCAGGCCAAGAGATCAGTCCTGGACCAGTTGATTGCCTGCTGTAATCAACCAAGGGTCTGATTTCAGGTTGCTTTATATAACAGTGAGCTGCAGATGGGTCATCACAGGTTAATCGGTGCAACAATGATTTATAGCTGAATTAAATGTGAAAAGGCCAGGAAGGGTATATCTAATGCAATGCTTTTCTTTGTTGCCTCCTCAGGCTTTTTAGGACCATGAATGTCCCAGTGTCCTTTCCATTGGTTGAGGGTAGCTTCTTCTTGGCAGTGGTAGAGCTATGGGGGTCCACCAGGTTAATCTGGGGTTTTCAGTGAAATATGTAACAGTTTGGAAATCTCTCAGTACAGAGTGGACATGTTTGTGTCAAAGTCGTGTTGCAGGGGGTAAACGCTCAGCAACTGACTCAGAGAATGGAGAGCCCTTCACCATCTGTGCCAACTGACAGTTCTGCTCTAAAGTCTGCTGAATTCATTTGAGTTTGAGTGAAAACCCTTGCGAGGATCCACTAGGCTGAGGAGTGAGAGACGGGTCTGGGCTCTAATGCTGCTGAGAAAAAAGGATTGGAAAAAAAGGCAAATTAAGACCTACTAGACTCAGTTTGGAAGAGCAGTGGATTATGGTGCTAGCCTATCACTAGCACAACTGGCTAGGGAGAAATGTGTATAGGAAGACAAGATCCTGTTTGGACACAGGCTGAATCCATAGATAAAACCCCATGGAGCCTGTAGGTGAGAAAAAGAGCACCTGCTAACGGACGCTGTAATTCCCAAGTACGAGAGAGGTGTCAAATCTCGTGCTCTCAAGAGCAGTGTAATGGAGGAGACAAAATCTCTCTGGCTGGTTCCACAGTGTTGACACAAATCTTCTTGAAGGTTCAGAAACAGGGAAATATTACGGACACATGCCGTTGTGTCTCCATCTGGTTTCCAGCTCGAGCCTTTGAAAGCGGCACCTGCACCATGTGATGCCTTCCTGGGAGTAGCAGAGGAGTAACCCACAGACTCGCTGCCAGCCGAGTGAGTGATAGAGTGTAACTTCTTAATTAAATGTTGGCAAAAAGCGCAATGGCCACTAGGTATGTGGCATAGAACAAAGCTTTAACGCAGCTGCTGTCAGGGAATCTAACTGTTTAGGCTGAGCCTGTGTGTTACTTAATTAGGCCCAAGTGCATGAAATATAGGAAGAAAAAGAGCAAAAACATGCAGCTCCAGAGAGAAGACGCAGTTTTCACCAAGGAAGAGATTTCTTCCTCTTTTCTGAATTTGAATGTAGTTAGAAAAAGAAATATGTTTTAAAAATTCCTATCATTAGGGCATTAAATATATATATTTACGTTAGTAATAAGGTTGTAAGAGGCCTGGCTGATAAAGTTAACATGAAAAGACATTTGTTTTTCCTGTAATGCACAGCCTGGCCCTGTGTACAGATTGTGTTACAAATGCTTTCAAAAGGCATGTTTGCTGCTCAGGATCTAATCTCAGCGAGGATGCTCAGCCCACCTGCCCATTAATGCTCTCATTAAATCAGTGTCCCAGTCTCAGCATACTGGAGGGTCTGTCAGCATTTCCATTTAATAACCATCACGTGTCATACACTGGCCTCTTTCTTTGTGTTGCACCGAGGTTATCAGTATGCTGTGGACGCTATCTTATTTTACAATATATTTAAAAAACAACAGGATTTAAATTTGAACAATTTTAACTGAGATGCTGGATTAGCATTCCAAATGCTTTTTTTGTGCTAACCTCTTGGGTAAGCCCTAATTATTTACAAGTAAAACACTTTCAGAAATAGATGACGTTGCTAATTGAAACAGCTACAAATGAAAAAACAATGTACATGCTGCAAGTTAACCAAAACAATCTGGCTGTCTGTAGGGACCCTTACAGCAATCAGAGGTAGATTAACTATGGGGAGGAGCAGGGGGTACAGGGAGGCTGTAGCAACACACACTAACTAGGAGCCAAAACATATTTGTCACAGAATGTGTATGGATTATTCAGTCTCTGTTACCTGATGTTGTGTGGTGGTGTTGTACATGATGGGCATGCTACATAATTTCAGAATTTTATTCCTAGAAAATTATATTCTATTTTCCTCTTTAAAAAAAAAGAAAGAAAGAAAAAAGAAAATACAAAAGAGGACAGTAAGAATCAAAAGAAATTTATTATCTTTGGACAGCAAAATTCTGCTTGGTACTTTCAAGAACCTGAATTACTCCAAAACAGCCCTTCAAGCTGGAGTTTGTGAAAATTATCTGCTAAGTGGGCAGAGTCGTGTCCCAGACTAGTTTTATGTCAGCTTTGGGACTGCTCTGTTTATCCCACTTCGTGGTGGTATGCAAAATTAGTTAGATACGGATCACCGAGCTCCAATTTATTAATTTCTTTTCCACTATATAGATTTCCTCCTCTCTTCAGTACCCTTTCGCCCGCTCCTTAACCTGTGCTGCTGCTTTGGCTCTCTAAATGCACTGTTTCAAGCATGAGCCAAAGGCCATGGGAATAAACGTAGAGCCAGCAGCTTTAGTACCGGATTCCCACCAGTTCAAAACACCTTGTCAGCAAGTAGCAAACCAGCACTGATATCGCTGTGCTCCAGAACTGAAGCTGCAAGCTTCGTAGTATTTTGGCTATTAGGAGTTGTTCAGAGCTGAAAGAAATCAATGTTGTAGGCTGTACTACTGAATTCTATCCATCCTAATGCAGTTTCAGAGCAAATCCCTCCACGTCATGTAAGTAGAGCATTAAAGGAAGTAGCACTCAAGATGACGCTGTAAAATGTGCTTTAATACCACAATCATTTATTATGGTCATGTTGTATCTTTCATAATAATAATGAATTTGAAAGCAAACATTTATGCAACATAAACCTAGCTTAAGGCAGACTTTAGAGTTTAGAAAGCTCAAAATGCAGTTCAGAATCTCTCTCGGGCACTTAAACTTTAATTCTTAGTGTAGGGTTTTTTTCCAGTGAAACTCTTCCTTTTCCTCCGTTTTGTCTGCCTGGGTGACAGTCCTTCCCTGAGGTGGATGAGATGGATATTTTTATGACTTGAAGCTTTGCTCTTTGACCTCTCTAGCTTTAGGTTCTCCCCATAAACCCCAGGGCACCCAGCAGCCTGCAGGCTGATGTCTCTCAGGAAGTCCGAGTGGAGTTTTGGTGGCTTTGTTTTAACAGGCTGTATCTGTTGAAGGCTTTAGTAGTGCTCTGTCTGCTCAGCAGTGCCTGCATTGCTACCAGATGGACATTCCCAGGGCATCAGATGGTGGGAGCCTTTTATAATATAGATTGCATTTGGTCAGAAGGAGAAAAATACATGAGGCACCTCTTAATATCACTACAGGGATGTGTCTTCCTCATTTTTTTCCCTTTTTCATGCATGCTGGGGCAATTTCTGTTTCTTTGCTTCCATCGCTCCAAGCAGAGCTTTAAATTTGGTGCTTTGCTCACAATCCAAAGCCATAATCTGTCACCCCAGTGAGGTGTCTTTCCTCTGTTGAATTTTGAGGGCAGACTGTGGGAGAGCAATTGGGTATCAGAGGAAGACACTGCACTGGCATTAGGGAGGTTTAGGTGCTGGTATAAATTAGAGTGCCTGAGACAGAATTCAAGCTCCTGTTGAATTTAAAGAGGTTGGGTACTGGAGGTTCGGGAAAGAAGGTGGTGTTCTCCCTTGCCATCATTACAAGGTGAGCCAAGTCCTCCGCCCAGTGGTGAATGTGTAGTAGGTGCCACCTCATGCGCCTGACGTGGCACGAGTCTGTTGATGCTGGTGTTGAGGAACATGGCTGAGATTTTAGTGTATGGGATATATAGTTTGGTAGCAATTTTGTTGGTTGTTATAGTGACCCTCACACACACTCCTCTGTCAATTTTAGGAAATAACTGAAAGTTTATCCCAGGATCCATTGAATTGGAGAGTATAAAAAATTTCTAAACCCAGTTGATCAGTCTGTTGTATCCACAACACTCTGTCCTTATTCTGGCAAGGCAGCCTGCCTAGCAAGACATGACTTGTAGGAGTTTTTCCTGAAATTGTCCTCTGAGATCAGGACTGCAATCTACAGAGAGAGCACTTTGGGTTAGAAAGGAGCTGTATAAATTTAAAAATTCATGTGCTGCTTCCAACTCCCACTTGACTTCCTGAGGCTTCAGTAAGATTCTTCTGATGTTGGAGGGAAGTGAAGACAGAGAAGTTTCCCATGTCAAATACTTGAGCCCTGATGCTGAAAGAGTATGTCACCATAAAGCTATATTGACAATTTGCAAACCCCCTGCCGCTCCCATATCAAGTCTTATTCAGCTGAATGGCAATGGATTATATTTTGTATAATGAGGCATGATCTATCCCAAGTGTTTAGCATAACAGAACAACAGTAAATCATTCTGGAGTTGTCAGCATAAGACTTGAGTGCTTTACGTTAGGTAAATAAACATTCCCTCATTATACTCAGGAGTTTGTGTGAAATCAGGAGGCAGGAATTGTATTACGGTGTTTCCAGCGGTTGATAATTATTTTAAACCGGTGGAGTGGATAGGTTGTAATTCATTTGTACCTGCCTTTTGTCTGCTGGGGAGGAAGACCTGAGAAATAGCCATGCTTGTAAGCACTGCCGTGTGCCTGGTGCTGATAAATGTATCAAACCCTTGCATGACTTTATCTAGGAAACAGATTTTGATAGCTTGCTAGGATTTAGGTCATTGGATAATTCAGTGCAAACTGCAAATCTTAATGCTATTGACAAAAGACAGAGCACAAATAGGCAGCACTTTCTATAAATCCCAGGCCTGTAAGTAGCTCTTTTTCCACAGATTTATAGTAAATGTCCTTGAAAGCTATCAAAAAAAATGAACACCCTGGGTCGAGACTGACAGGTTAGCTTTTCAGATTTCCTGCATCAGTGTTGCCCTGCAAGACATGTTGTAAAAGACCTGCTCTATAGTGGAATGTGACTCTGTGAAGAATATGAACTTTCTAGGATGCAGTTCTAACCTCGTCCTTTGCGGGGAGAACTCTGCTGAAGTTACTAGGGTCACGTGGTTGCTAGACTAATTTATCTGGGAATGTTAAAATCCTGAAGCGAGGGACTGAGATGCACCTCAGAAGCCCAGGAGATTTCTGTGGGGTAAAGACAGGAGATGAAGAAATTTGGAGCATCGAAAGGAAGGGTAACACTAGCTGAAAGGATGCATACTTTCATGATACGTTCTTTACTTCTGGATGGCTTTAATTTTCACAACAACAACAACAACAAAATCTGTCCTTCGAACAAGATAAGCCAGCAGTGTCTGTTTTCTGAATAGTGACTTCCTGAGCCTTTCGTTCAGACGCTGGTCACCTTTCCCATGCTAGGAATAAATTTTTTAAATATATATGGTTTCAAAGTTCCTTTTCTTTTTTAGAAATTCAGGTCTAGTCTAGCTTGAAACACTGTGACAATAGGGAAGTAACATATGTCACACTAAAAAAGAGAGTGGAGACTGAATGACAGCTGTGCTCAGATTAATCTAAATCCTGGTTTCTGGCATGCTTTAGTTAACACTCATTTAATTCACCTGAGTAAGACAGAGGGGGAAAAATCTTTGTCGATCTCAACACCAGCTGTAAAAATTTACAAAACAGACATTATGGGTTTTGTCCCTAAAACACATCCCTTGGGGTTTAGTGCCATATTAATGAAAATCACAAAGATGAATATCTCGGTATGACTTCTGGAGATAGGATTTAAGACCAGTGGATTTGTAAAACAAGCTCTCCTGATTAGTCTGATGTCTTAGATCTCTTACCTTAGAGAGGTAGAAGATTTATGTGTGAAGAAAAACACCTTAGTGTGTGTTGTCGCTGGGGAAATCAGTTTCAGAATTGGCCCTGTGTTTCTTATGGAATTAATAAATGTACAGGTCCATTGGGGAAGGCTGTACTTTACCACTATCCTCCCCAAAACAAGGAGCTCTGAAAATCCTACTCTACCTGTTCAGAAAGTCCATACTTGGAATCACTTCAAAACAGGACTCTGAATGTACAGAGGTCAGACAACATGTATGAGGGCTGTTACTTTTTTAGCACTCAGAGCATAAAACGCAGAGGACAGAAACACAGAGAGCAAAGGCTGTCTTCAGGCACAGTCCGCTGCTTGGAGAGTCCGTAGGTTTTGTCTAACAGTGGCCATCAAACGGGACCAGCAAAGCATGAAGTAACTTTTTCTTCCCTTCCACTTCCTGTTCCAACATTACTTACCAAGTGCTGCTTTCAGGCAAATGCACTGAGGATCTTTCTTTTAAAACATGTTAAAACAGTCACATAAGTTTTTAAAGAATGCCAGGACTTTAAAATTATTGTCAAGGAGAGTAACAATGGTTGACGCTGTCTGATAGTGAGTCCATGCACAGAAGTGCTCTCTTAAATTTTCAAGTAACTTTTAGCAGTAACTTGTATTCAATCTCAGCAGTTACACATCTGTGGCATTGCGGGAATTGCCGTAATATTGTGACAGATGGGGAAATCTGGGCATGTAAGTACCAGTATTAACATTCTGTCAAATTTGAAATTGGTTCATATATATTTTCTGCTTATTCTGTGATAGTGGAAAAGTTACCTGACTTGAGCTGCGTGCGTCACAACTGTTCGTTTCACAGGGAAAAAAAATCAGAATACCACTAGTAGTGGTCCAATGTATGTATCACCTGTAATATCTGTGTTTCTGTGGTCAAAGGCACAACTTCTGAATATGCGATTACATAGTATCATGATACCGTGATCAAGAGCTGCAAGAATTTCATCAGACCTGAATGGGCAGGGTGATGACAAGTTGCTCATAGAAATTGATAGTGTGACCTTAAGTTTTTAAGCTTTTACCATGAGTGTGCTTGCCCTTTTCTTCTTCAAATGCTGTCATTTCATTTTCTGAGATTCTTTAATTCTTCATTAGTCATAATTTACTTAGAGCTTGAAGGCAGAGTTCAGGTGTCACCTCTTCTGTGTAACTATGGTAACACGGCAAGAATTAAGATTTGTGGTCTTCCACTGCACATTTTGCCTAGGGTTAATAATGACCCCAGTGTTAGGAGCACTTAATATCTCCAAGCAATTACAGAGGGAATTGAAGAAAAATGAAAGAAGATGAATGAGGATATTGATATTGATAATTCTGGACATCAGAGACAAGCTAGAAAGGAAATGAAGGCCTCCTGTGTACATGGGAAAGGCAGAAGTTCAAATTCCGCTCTGTTGTCTTTTCTGAAGATCAGAGATGGACAGGACATGGCCTGGCCCCATTTCCCTGCAAGGTTCCTATTTCAGCCTCGTTAGACCCCTCAACTAGCAAAGGAAAGGGCTGGGCAATCATGAACCTAGTTTGGAGATGGAGATGTGCTGGTGGTGAGCACTTTAGAGCACTTACCAATGCTGAGGTGCCTCTTCCTATTTCTCTGCAAGCTGCTTTTCTGAGACAGCTTAAACTTATTTAACTACTCAGTGCCTCCCTGGCCATGTTGGTCAGGAATCTCCATCCCATCCCATCCTGTCTGGTGGCTCAGTGCTTATCTGACCTGAGGCTGAGCCACTCAGCTGAAAACTAACCCCATAAAATGTACTTGACTCTCCAAATGGTCAGCTCAGGGGCTGAGAAGCAGGAGAGGGTGAGGGCCGTTGGCAGCCAGCGTTTGCATTCTTTAGGGAAGGTGTGTTGTGTTCCCGTTTCATAGTCTAGTCACAACGCTCTGATCCTGCTAGCTTCCAGTGCTCCCAGGCTTCAGCGCTGTCCATTCACTGCCCTCTGTCCTTGTCTCATGCATCTCCCTTTCCCAGCAGGGATATCGGATTCATGGGTTCTTGGCTAAATTACAGACCAGGCGGTTTTAATCCCCTTATCCTCTGAACTGCCATGGACCCGATTAAACGTTCTTGTCAGTGTGCTGGGGATGGAGTCATGATCAAAATGCCCCATCTAACCTCTGGCTTGACACGGCTCTGAGTACAACTGTCACTGTTGCACATTGCAGCACACGGAAATATTTTGAGATTCGTTCCACTGGCAAGGAAACAAAGCTCGGCCCCAGCATTCATCGTGGCCAGCTTTCAGAGATGTCCATTTCCAGTCTGAACATCTCCTCCTCTTTGAACAGCACTCTGAGAGGACGTTAAATACAGTGCACCTAGATCTGAATCAGGGTTCTGGTAGGATGTTCCCATATTAGTAAACTTTAAATGCCTTGTCCCACTGAGTTAATTACAAACAGATGGTATCAGTTCACTGTAAATGAGCTTCTGACACTGACCTTTGCTTTCACTTTGGTCTTGGTAAGTAGCTTGGCAAACCACCTCTTGTCTAAAGCTGCTGCGTGTCTTGTAGTCTTTAGCAATCATAAATAAATCTGTTCTACTTAAAATCTCTGCATGCCACCCATACTTGGCCTGGAAAAGACCAGCTGATGATGCGAATATAGATTAAATTGTATTTTAAGTATTACTTCTCTGATTGCAACTTCTGGTCCTGCTGATGAAGTGGTCAGTCCGGTTTGCTTGCATTATCAATGGGAATGCTTTGAAAATTGCTCTGGTGCTAAGGAGAGCAGGAGGAAAACATTGCTTTATAGAAAGCATTTTAAAAGAATGTTTACACCCAGAGTATCAAATTAATTTCCCTAAAGAACAGCCTGAGCTGATCAAAACAAAAAATGATCATTGCTTTTGCACATATTTGAATACAAATAATTTCATTTCAAAAAGTCAGTTAAATGTAGCAACTCATGGTTGTTGCGGCTTTTTCTCAAGCACAACGTGATTATTTTCTTAGGCTCCATTTTCTGTTCGTTAACCACTGAATAAGTTGTAGCGTCCTTTTCTCTGGGATGCAGGCAGGTGCAGAGGCAGCTCAATGTCTGGGCAGAACCAGGGCACAGCTTGAGACCCAGTGTTCCCAATCTTAGTTCATTGAGGTGCCAACCAGTGGAGGTAGAGCAGCAACACATCATTCTTGTGCTTTCCTTTTTTAAAATGTTTTCCTGCAAAACTTCTGATGCTCACTTGAATTTCTTTGGGAATCCTAATGGAAAAATCATGGAAAGCTTCAAAATATCTAGAAATTCTGCCCAGTCTTTATGCGTTCTCAGAAATTCCTCAGCATTTGTGAGAGTTGACTATCACTACCACCCACATACTTAGTTTTGTATATATTTTTTTTTCTTTTTTAGATGTGCCTTGTCACAGTAGTTAATGAGTTGCATCACAGTTACCTAATTATCCTATAAGGCCAGAGAATTATGAACCTTTTGCTAAACTCAGGGAATTGAGAAGTTTAGTTAGTCTTCATGACTGTTCTTCAGGACCTTTCAGGGCATATGTTGCTGAAGTTGGTCTCTAGGTCACCTCTTCTTCCTTTTGTTACATGCTTGATAATTGCTGCCCTATCCCTTAAACTTGTTCTGAACCTCATTTATCAGAGAGGTGTCTCATAAACAGCAGCATAGACTGGAAAATCCCAGCACATGACCTTGATTACAAAACTGTGAATTCATCCTCCCTAAAATCAAAATCTGTACCTTTTAATGTAATCCAGGCAAAAAACCTTCAGTATAATCCCAGGCCTAACAATTAGAATAGACACCCTTCCAAATTAAATAGAGCTGAAGATAATGAATGCAAAAGGTGAGGTGCCAGGTGACATTTGCTCTGTCCAGTTGGCATTTAGCTAGCAGGTCAAACAGGAGAGTGTCCAACAGAAAAACATTTAATTTGATTATAAGAAGCTTTACTGTTAGCCATACTTTTCTATTAGCCATACACTAATTAATAGGAGATTTTGTAGCTTTTGGAGTCAAAACAGGTGTGTATACATGCTAAAAAGAGAAAACCCTTGAAGGACAGCTTTTTGGTTTCTGCAGGTGATGTTTAGCTTCTGGCTGGAAGAGATGGCAGCCTGTGTCAGAGCAGCTGCGTTGGGTGATGTCAGACCCATCTCTGTGGGAGGGTGACATGTGCCTTTCATGAGAAGCCACTCTGGTCGTGCTGCAGTAGTGAAACAAGTTGTCAAATGATGGATAATCCTTCAAGACACAGTTCAGATCCTTGTTGCTGGTCTGATGTGACTGGGAGCACTGTGGGGTGTGCGTGACCCCCCAGATAAAGGAGAGCTCTGGGTCACCCTGCGAACTGTTCTAGAAATAACAGTGATGGGTGGCAGAGGTTCCACAGTCAGGCTGTATATATCAATATGTAAATAATATAAAAGGAGACTTCAAGGGATCCCTAAAACAGAAAAAGGGCATGGCCTTAAAAAACGCAGAATTCCATCCATTTGTCCCGATGTGATAGTTCACAGAGGGATGCTGGCACTTTGCATTTTACATATTATATCTCACCCTTTATCCAAACCATGATTTCAAGGCAGTTTGTAAGTACTGTCAATATCCTCTCTCCACAGGCAAATGTGAATCTAATTATAAGGAAGGTAAAGTTGAAAAACTGACATTTTCAAAGCAAAGATCAAATTATGGTGTGAATGGTTCACGTATGACACTTAAATTTGTATCCAGACTCTGAATTATAAGGAGCCTGATCACTGAAAATGCTCAGCACACAATTCCGGGGCAGCTCACTTGTATTGAATTTTAATGGAGTAAAGTCACTTAATTAGGTCTGCAAATACGGATTCAGGTGAGTAAAAGCACACAAGTTTGGAAATGTTGTGCTTTGGCTTGTCCAGTCATCTTGCAACAAAAGTATGATGTTGCTACATCCAGGACACAGCCTGGTCAAAAACTCACCTGCTTCTGAAGAGACTTAGTAGGTTATTGGAATTTTATTATAAAGTCTCTTGCAGGAGAGACTTCTCTCTGGCTGGAGATGACAAAAATAAACTCATTACATATCATTGTATCAGTATCATTCATTGTCTCAGCATAATCATGAAATATGGTAGAGATAACTCTTCAGATTTTCGTTGGTCAGGAAGAGAGATGAAGTTCTTGCCACCAATCGAAGATGAAGCTCAGTGCATGTCCTAACTTAAACCATGACAGTAGTTTCAGTGAAGTAGCTGAAAATCAGGAGACTAATTACTGAAATGACTGACCAAATTAGTATCAGAGGAGCTATGAGAGTTAGATGAGGTGATGTGAGAGCAGTAGTACTGAGAGAATGGGATTACCAGACAGCAGCGTTCAGGACTGTATTTCTGTAGAAGATGATGTGGAATGAATAAGCCTTATGGAATCTGGTCACACAGTTGTGGAAAAGCAGACTTGTAAGGTCTGAGCATCAGAGTTTAATGTGAACAGAATCTCTAAACAGAGCGTTGACAGTGTTAACAAAGGTAATATTAGATTTGAATGAAATCAAACGCACAGTTATAACAGAAGCAATTATCCAGGAGTATTAAATCAGTTGCAAGTCCAAGCGCATAAAAGAATTAATCAGGAATAATTTAATATTTTATATTGAGGGCTTATATTTTCCACTAATGCCAAAATCCATTCCATTAACCAATACAATTCTTCCAGTCTATCTATAAAACAAGTCCCTGAAAGCAGGACAACAGATGAACAGTTCTATGGCAAGAAGTTTTAATTCTGTTTTTAAAGTTGGAAAATCACTCTGGCTAAGGCCGAAGATTGTTCTGTTCCCTTTCCCCGTGTCCAGCAGTGGCTGATAGCAGATGCCATGGAAATGATACAAGAGCAAAGCAAGCTGCTTTCAAGGGTGTGTAACTCAGCACATTTGTGATCTAGAATTGTGATCTATTTCTTTCTTCCATTAATTTGTTTAATTGCTCTTTGAGTTGCAGTGGAGGTCAATCCACACAAACATTCTTGTTTTCTGGGGTAGTGGATCTTCTGTTTTGAGCCCTGCCATCTGACCATTTTCTCCCTTTCTTTTGGGATGCAAGACTGTGAATCTCCTGTCCTGGTTCCCTTTCACCAATCCACTGATCATCCCATGGGTCTCTCTTGTAGCCTTTCCGTCGTCTTTTTTTCTTGCGTCACTTTTTTTGCCCTTTTGGGGCCCTTCTCATCTGTCCTAGACATGAACAGTGAATAATTAAAGGAGACTAGAGAGGGAAAGCAAAGAGGATGATTAGCTTTTTATGAGGAAGGAATTGGAATGCTGGGGACATTGGGGGAAATTCCTAATGCAGAAAGGCACAAAAGCAGCATTGAATGATGTGGAGATTGTGGTTACCATCTAACCACTGCTAAGTTACCAACTCAGCTCAAAGCAGATCTCACTGAAGTCAGTGCCAGCCATCAAACTAACTCTGAAAGCAGGCTTTTGTTGAGCAAAGCTGTCATTTGACCAAGGTAGGTCAGGAGCTTTGTGCAGCTTTCGGCTGCAGGGCCCTTCTCTTGTAGTAAATTTTGAACAAACAGGAAAACCTAAGCAAATAAAAGCAAAAGTCAGATTATTTCAGTCCAATGCATCTGGCAGCACCTTGCAGAAGAACCAAGCTTTTATGGCTGTCATCTAAAGATTTTCTTTTTTAACCCAATAAATAAGCTTGTCACAAACCAGTCCCGAGCCTTCTGCAGCTGTTCATCAACTTGGCTCCTGCAGGAGCAAATGTCTAGAATCAGTTCGTGTAGCTGGTAACAGGGTGATAAATGGTCGCACCAGGCTCAGTGTTGGCATCTGGAGGCAGTTATTTATCAGATCAAGCACTTTATAAACTATATATAAATGGCTCTGTATCTGCTCCTTCCCTCCTAACTGTAAACTTAGCTCTGAACAAGTTATGTGGAGAAAACACAAACATATCTTTCTTAATATTTCAAAATTTACAAAAAAAGGCTAGGACCTTGCGATAGTTTTAGCTGCATTTGGTTCAGGTTATGGACAGTCGTATCGCAGTAAGACAGACAATCTGTCTATTGGGATGACGTTACTAAAATCAGGGAGAATTTTGCTGATGAAGCCGGCAGATACAGTGTGAGTCCCAATCCTTCCTAGATGTCAGACCTTGGAAATGGCCTCCTGTGTAGACATCTAAC
The DNA here is from genome assembly GCF_000710305.1 of Buceros rhinoceros silvestris. Classification (NCBI taxonomy): domain Eukaryota; kingdom Metazoa; phylum Chordata; class Aves; order Bucerotiformes; family Bucerotidae; genus Buceros; species Buceros rhinoceros. The sequence continues at coordinate 111,669 of NW_010433103.1, forward strand.
ACTACAAATAACAGCATTTATCAGCAGTGTGAGTGTTGCAGCCTAGAACTGTTTAGGTTCAGAACTTTGTAAGTGGTATAGAGTGAACTAGTGCTTTATTCATATGATTTTTTTTCTCCTCTTTAAAATGAGAAGAAGCTAAAGGGAGAAAGGGAAACTGTTACGCTTGCACTGACTTCAGAAGAATTATTGGATACAGATCTCTGTATTCATCGGATTAGGAAAATACTTCAAATGTCCTGGGTGCAAAATATGTAACTTGATGTCAAGTCCAGATTTACTTACTTCCTTGAGGACATTGGGCTGACACTAACATAAGGTCTCTACCAATCATTCCAGAAGGATTAGACGTTAAACAATTATTGCAGAATGTACAATATAGTCTTAAAGGCATTGAATCTGCAGCATGCATGTTCCCCAGGATATTATTACAAGACTCTTCATGTCTTTTTTCTAATGGCTTTTTGGATTCCCTGCTTTCAGCCTGCTGGAACCAGCTTTACAAGTGTCCAACCACTCTTTTTCTCTGTTATTAATTTTTTTTTGTATTGTAAAGCATTTCTGATCATTTTTCTGTCTGTCTAACTGCTTCTTAAGTTTATTGCTTTTCTGCAGTGCTGTTAGAGATTTTATTTCCCAGTTGGTATTACTTTTTAACTACTCATGTAAATCTGTATCAGTTCAGATTCAGGCAGAAAAAACAATTTGTCACAAATCTGCAAAGGCTAAATGATCAAAGCGGAGCTTGCGGGCTCACTATTTGCTTTCTCTGCCTACTTGAACAGACCTAAAAATATTCTGTCTTCATTCAGATTCTTATACTGCCCTGTACTACAGCCTTTATGTGTGGCAGAGGAAATAAGTGTATGGGTCAGTTTTTTGGCCTATCTGCAAGATCAGCAAAGTTGCACCCCTTTATATCTGCAAAAGATCTGGCAGTAGTTGTTGTCGCAGGCTAATCACACAGAAAACACTCTAAACTAATAGTGCCATCGGAATTCAGGCACCAAAATACCTTTGTGGGCATGGAACTTGTAAACAGATTTTTGGAAATACATCTTTGGTTGCTGTATTGTATCTTAAAAAAAAAAGAAAACAAAGCAAACCAAAAAACCAAAACACAAACCCCCAAAAAACCTTCTCTGACAAGACCGAATGTGATGAGATGTCCTTAGCTGTAGAGACAGCAATATTATAACCGAAGGTACGCGTGGATAAATGTCACTTGCCTGCTTTTGTTCCTAGAAATACAGTGTTAATGCCCTTCTCAACACATGGTGTGACGCAGCGACTGGATGAGTTTACCCACAGTGGCGTTAGGGTACAACCTCTGCCATCACTACAGGCAGGGACCAGTGTCCTTATCCAGTCACTGTCATGGCTTTTTTTTCTAAGGACATGCTGTGACACAAATTCTGCCCTGGGCATCGTGGTGTCCTCACGAAGGTCATGGTCACATGTCTCAGAGCAGACTTTGGCCCCATTTGCCATATGGGAGCCGGAACGTCATCTTTTTTCTAATGTCCTTTTTGTTTATTTTTGTGTTTCTGTTTAAAGTTCAAATGAAGAGCTAATTACTAACCCAGCAGAGCCCATTGGCTGCAGGCTTCCCCGATGCTCTGCCGTTAGTCTGCTCATGAATGAATGTTTAGTTTTGAGGCAGGTTTCCAGGGCCCCTGTGATGGTCCCAATTTAGCTCAGGCTGCTTATTGCTTGACATTCCTAAACATGAATGTGCTACAAAAACTAGCAAGGCCAATCTGTAAAGAAACTTTGGAATAAGCAACTTAGTCAATTCTCTGCGCAGTGACCAGGAGAACGTGGGTTCTCTCGTTCCTTACAAAACTCTTCTCTTTAGAAACGTGAAAAACTAGTTTGGTTCCTGCTCTGTGGCACTGCCTCGGCAGCTCACGTTAACTGACGCACTGGGGCAGATCTCAGCCTTGCACATCTACTTTTACCTCATCGTCACTGCACCATTTTCTCCTTGTCTCCCCAACATGCTTGGTACATCATCTGTGCTGCTGTCAGCATTTTCCACGTGCAGTGGAAGTAGGATGGCAGAGCTCCAGGGATTGCTCCTGGCTTTGCCGGTGATTCCGTGTGGAGGCTGAGGCAGCTCTCCTAACCTTAACCACTTCTCAGCTTTCACCTCTGGAAAACTGCAAGGGTGACAGCAGAACTTCTAAGGTGATGTGAAAATGAAGCCAAGGGTTGATAAATGCATTTGGATTCTTGTTATTATAGACAATGCTAAATGGCTTTCTTCTCTGAGAAGTATTTTGTAGACGTGGAGGGAACATAACCTCTCCGTAATCACCATATGTGCACCTTGATTTACCAGTTTTGCTGACAGGTCTTGCCTGACCTCGCAGAGTTAAACCAAAGTTGTGAGAAGTGGGAGGAGAGGAACAAGCACGTCCATTCGAGACTTGCAATGTCCTGTAGTCACTATGGCAGAGATGAATTTCAGAGTGGTGTAAAGTAACTTGCTCTGCAGGTGTCATGGGAAATAGCACGGACGTGGCGGTGAAATAGCTGACTGGTGGACATTAAAAGCTGGGAAAACTGTAGGAGATAATAGAGCAGCTAGGTAGGATAGGGCAAAAATGTCACAAAAATTACTTTAAGGTGAAAATGAAGTGTTTGTATTGTGTGCCTGGGTTATGGAGATCCTCAAGTCCAAAGGACCAAGCAGATGCTGTGTGTTTGGTGCTTGGCAAGCCAGCAGCAGAGGAGAGGGGTGTCCTCTGTGGTTGTCCGCAATAAGGAAGGCTGCATCTGTGCTGCTGCCCACGTCAGTCATGCTTGAGACAGGTCAGTGTAAACGTGTGGCCGACAAAGGAAACGTGAGTCACCAAGGCAGGCTCATGGTGATGGTCTGGTATGTGAAAATAATTGAATGTTGCTCAGCTGGGCTTCAAAGTATGAACAAAACTGCACACAGCACTGGCAGACCAACAGGTGTATTGTCACACAGTACGAGATGATACTGAAGCTGTTTCCAGGTGTGAATTTGTTTGTTGGTAAACCAATAGAAAAATCCAAACTTATTCAGAAAATGTAACATTTACTCTCCCTTTGTTCAGACTGTTTTGCATATCTCAGAGGACCCTAACAGGGCCTGATTCCCACGTGGCCTGAGTCTGGGGAAGCCTTTTACACAAAGCTTGTTCCCCAGTAACATGAAGACACATTATTTATGCCTCTGTGATAAATAGTTAGAAATATTTTTCCAAGGAAGTTGATGCAGCTACTGTGCTCGCTGACTCGTGTATGCATTCCTAATCTAGAGCAGCAATAGGTTCCGTCTGTGCAGAAACAGGCTTCATCCCACATGTGATCATGTGGGAGGGAGAGAACAGATAATGGAGTATGAGAGCAGCATATGTGAGCAGGGAGGTGTCTGCTAAAACAGCTTCAGTTATCAGCTGTGCCCAGCATCCATTACATCATTTGCTACATGCACCTGATTATGCAGAAATTTGCAAAGTCCCTTATCCTTTAACGAAGTGCGGTGGGACAGTACCTCTGTATTTTCTGTAGCCAGCAGTTAACTGTCTCTGGAGAAACTGTGAGAGTCCCCCTCCTTCCCTGTCCTCTTT
>NW_010433103.1:115389-130126 GCF_000710305.1 Buceros rhinoceros silvestris
TGTTCCCTGCCTCAGATTCCTTCCCCCTCCCCGTCTCCCACCCTTCCGAGCCTCAGCTCTCCTTCAGCTTGTCACTTGCTGGCTGCAACAGTGCAGAAAGATGGTTGTGGCCAGAGCAGACAGAAGGGCTGGGGCAGGAGGGAGTGCCTGGTCCCTGCCCGGTCACCCTCCCCAGGGGCAGCAGTGGCCACAGGAGCAGGGAGAGGAGCAGAATGTGCAGGCTGGGAAGTATGCAGAGTGAGTCGCTGTCTGGCTCTGGAAAGAAGAGAATGACAGAAAAGAACCTGTCAAATTTCTCTGCTGGGTGTTTCTGCATCCCGAGGGTTGCTCTAATCTGCTCCTTGTTGGCCAGGCCCCAAGGAGCTGAGTGGCAGATGGGGGAAGGGGTCCCTGGCCACGTCCTGTAGTATTCCCTCTAGACCGCCGAGCACACAGGGGTTAGCACAGTGTGGAAGACAGGAAGGATTCACGTGCAGCTCAGAGTACAGGCTGCGAATGACAGGAGCAAGTTGTGGAATAAAGCGGAGGAAACCAAACATATTAAACAAGGCCAGTGATTTGTTGGGGGATTTTTAATGCTTCCCTCTATGAGAGTGAAGCTGTTTCAGACAGTTTGACCCCAGTCATTCTGCCTCTGCTACATATCACACCAAATTTTTATTCTAAATTGCATTGCTAGAGTCTCATTGTCATCTTTTCTTTGAAGTGATATCCTAGAGCTTTCATTTTGTTGCTGGAAATCCGTACATCACATCCCATAGTCCACCCCTCACAGTGCTCCAAAACCCCTGCAGGCACCAAACCGCTGCATTAGGTTTCCTAACTGCAGGCCTGAGAATCAAAAGCGCCTTCACGCTGGCACATCAATCCGGGAGCTGAGATACTGACCCCGTGTGTGAAATTTTGATTGGGTTTAGCTAATATCGCATGACATGTCCATACCAGTCCCCCCAGTCCCAGCGATTCAGCGGCATCAGACACAGTGTATTCATGTACCTTAGGCCAGATCTCCCAGCTTTGCTTTCCCGAAAGGTCTTCCTTTGACAATCAGACATGCCTCTCCCTCCTGCAGTGATGTCTACAAGTGCTGGCAGCCTCTTTAGCAAAAGCAAAGGAGAAATCCTCCCCAAGTTTGTTTGTTTGCTTGCTTTTAAGAGCAAACCTTGTTGATTATCAGCTAAAACAGTCTGTCTAGAGACCAAAATCAAGTGCGCACATGCAGTTTCATGGTGTTACAGTTTGGAGCGTGTGAATTAATTAGCAATTTCTCTGATGAACCGCAGCCTGACAATCCACAGACTTCATAGCGCTCAGACTTTGATAAACAGACAACTGACATGACAGCTTCCCGGGATCGTGGTAGCCTACTTAGCACTGCAAACCACCAAAACACCAAAAAGGACTTACCAAAAATGTGCTAACACAATTCCTGAATGTTAGACATCAAAGCCTTAAAGAGACTTTGTTATTTTAAACCCCAGACAAATTTAAATTTGCATTGACTCTACAGCTAGAAGGAAGTGACCTCCCATGGAAGGATGTGACTCCTCAGCCTCCTAGTGTGAAGGAGATCCAGCACGGCTTGGAGAGCTTCCTGGTGATGTTACACACTGTCCCAGCACTAAGTACTTCATTACGCTCTCTAGGTAGTTTGCCCACGTGCTGCCTGCTCCCAGAAATCCTTAGCAGAAAATACAGGGCTGAAATGACACAGCTGCTCTGTGAAGACACTGTTAGAAACGTTAAGACCTCCTCGTGTGCCTTTATCCCAGCAGCAGGGCTGTAAAGAGCAGTGGGCACCGAAATCAGAGGCCGCGTCCTACCGCCCCGGCTTTGTTCTTGCATTGTTGTCTGCTTGTCATGATTCACCTTCAAGAAAACGGTTACCTATTGTTAGCTGGTTCAGCCGCTTAACCCCAGATCTGAACTGTGGACTGGTCCCTCCACAAATCCAAAAAAAAAAAGGAAAAAAAATCCCTGTTTTGAGCTATTCCAGTCTAGATACATGAGACAAAGGTAAGGGAAAGGGACACAGCAGGCAAAGGCATTTTTCTTTCGCTCGGACTGAGGCGGTTTATTGCCTGGCTTTTTCATCACTTGAAGATGGGGAATTGCACCCTGCAATAGCAGGCAGTGTCCGCACGCCAGGGTTGCCTAGTTGTAACAACACGGGAATTTGCCAGTCTGCACAGCAGCCTCACTTCAGCGAGGCAGATGTGGCAGCACCTGGATTTTGCCTTGTAGATGCATTTATTTCCTTCTTGAGCTTTTTACTGAAGGTCATGGGCTGTGTAATGAGAGACCTCTCACTGCTGATCATCTTATTAATGACCCCAGTTTTCCTTTTAACACCTACCTGTTACTGTGCTCCTTCTCTGCCCATTTCCTACACGCAACACTGTCTTATGTATTTCGCTTTTCCTTCCCCTCCTCAGATTTAGCTGTGCTAGAGTTATCTGTACAGAGGTGAAAGGTCATTAGTGAGAATATGAGGTAGCTACAAGGCTTTGCCAAAGTTACCTCTCAGATTCAATATAATCAGATACTTCTGAACACCTCACGTGTGACGGTGGGAGGGGCGGACAGGCTCTGTGATTATCCCATGTTGCTTTTCCCTTGCGGCACAGTCCAGCCATTGACTGTTCTCTGGTTTTAACTGGAAAATGGTGGTCGCTGTGCTTTGTATGTATATGTGCCCTGTTTCACTGCTCGTCCTTGCCAAATCTTCTCGCTCCATAAGCATCGATTCTGCCCCAGTGGAGGAGGAGTGACTGGAGCTGAGTCAGCCCCATCGCATGGCAGGCTAAACTTTTCAAGGACTTACAGACTGAAGCAGAAGGAATGAAAAATACATTCAGGCATTGATTCTGCCACCCATTTCTTTCTAAACAATGGTCTTGAAATCACGTTTAGCTATAAAAAAAATCCATTTTCCCCTCTCTAGCTCTGTGCGAAGACTAGGAGTCAGCAGGTAGGTAGATCCAGAGAAACACACGTTTGGGTTTCTGTTGATGTCCCTTTTTACCCTGTGTCAGCACATCTGAGAGACTGTGGAGCTTTCTTGCCTGTGCTGAAGAAAAAAGGAAACTGATTAAATAGAAAGTGCTTAAATTTAACATGATTAATTTGCTTTTATGTCCTCCTCCTCCCTCCCATTCCCAGTGGCTTCAGGTTCCACTGTGCACAACGAAAGGTGCACACATTAAACCAAACAGCTAACTTCAAAGTTCAGGTCAGTCGTTTCACATTTTTGCATTCAGGTTTCACCATCATTTCTCATACTTGCAGTATTTCAACTTATGCTTGCAACTCTTCTATTTATATTAAAGACCTCTACAAATTATTCTGAGTTATTTCTTGCCGAAGTTCTTTTATTCCTTTGGACCCAGAAGAATTGCAGCTAATTTTTCAAATTTTTTTTTTTGTGTGTTCTAAAGGCCTGGAAACTGTGGGACAAATAAAGAAATTACAATGATATTTTATTTATTGCAAGCTCAGAGCTGACAATAATGTACTACGCTGAGGAAATTTGCTTTGGAGCATTTTCAGTTCCTCTGCACCACCATGTATCTAGCCTCACCAGCTGCTTCTAAAACTTGTACTTCAGCTGCCATAATCTTGTCATTAAAGGTGGATTTAAGGTTTAAGAACTAATAACAAACTTTTGTACTTGCAACCAGAAGCTGGGAGATGACTCTGCATTTAAGGTGCAAGCTCAGCTTTACTCCAGCATTGAGTATTAATCCTGTATAATCGAGTGTCAGACGGTGTGAACTCAGAGCAGCTCCTTTGGAGAGATGCATCTCTTGGCTTTATTATTCGGCTGCTGCTTTCTGACTTTTCAAATCCCTTCTATGTTGTTGTTTTTGTTTCCAATCCTTGCAGTGGTAACGTGAGGAAAAAAGCTGAATTTGACCACATCCATGAGGATGTCAAGCATTTAGACTTTATTGGTTTAGAAGCTTACTAAATTTAAACAGAAGCATTAACATGGCCTTAGGCTCTCTTGACAGTTATAAACTCTTCCTTGGGGGGATTTCTGTAATGCTTTCTAATCAGCTTAAGGAGTTAATTAAACAGCTGTCACTTAGCTTCTTAATTCTGAGACTTGATGCTAAATAAGATTTGAAATTAGTTATGCATGACTGAAGCACGGATTCTCTGATATAAATAAGATGGCTGCTAGCTGAAGAGGAGGAAAATCTAACCCTTTTAAAAATAAATAGTGAGAAGATTCAAGGTTGTACCCTGGGTTAATGCTCTACAGGCTGATTAATAGAAAAGGGGGGAAAAAAGAGGAAAATGGAGGATATTAATGAGTGCCAAATGGGACAGATTTTCAGGCAGCAATTGATTTTAATTTGCTGGCGTGCCCTGGGCTTGAGGTTTCGGTGATCATCTTAGCCTCTTCCCTGTTGCAGTCTGTACGTAGTAAACCCAAAATACCTTTTGGAAGGTATTCTCCACCACCGAGATACCTACTGAAAAGCAAAAGGTACATGCTTGATTTCACAGTTTGATTTGTAGCCTGCAAAAATATATTGCACTACTATAATAAAGGTGTAGCTGGAGATCTGCTGTGCCTAGAGAACGTACATTGTGGTGTTGTGGGGACTTTTTCATACCTTTTTTTCTTTGCAAATTGTAGTAGGACAAGTACTCCTTCTCCTGAAGGGCATGAGCTGCAAATCAGCCCAAGATATTCTGAGGAAACAGGTCTGCAGGTCTTTTCTGGAAACAAGCTGGTGCCTTGCTCACTGCTGCTTGTAGTGGGGTGAGGTTTGTGAGGGAATCAGCATGAAAAAGATGTCTTGAATCATGCTAAAACGCTTTTGGAAAAGAATGTTGGTAGTACTAAAGTTTTCTTTGGCACATAAATCTGATGTGGAGCCTCAAAGCTAAGCGTGAGTTAGTTGTGTATGTATTTCTTTTAAAAGTCATTATTAATAAAAACATTAGGAAATGTTGTGTAGGCAGAGAGAACTAGGGTAAGAAAAAGAAATTCCTTAAGATTTATAGTAATATTGTTGAAGTCCTTTCTTTCACCCCAGGAATTATAAGGCAAAAGATGTCCAAAGGGAAATTAAATTGCAGGGAAGCTACCAATTAAAATTGAAAAAACTAATAGATATTCACTTCTGCGTTTCTACTTAAATAGATGCTTAGTGTGTACATCTTCTGAATATGTTTCTGCTGGAGGGCTTAATATGCTCAGTTATTTAGTATGACTCTCTTCAGCAGGCAAAGAACATTCACTCCAGAACCTTCTTTAGAAGTGTTACTATTTTTTAAAGTGGTAGCAGTTTTAGAATAAAGATTACCTGCTCTTCCATTTCTAGTACATAGAGAAAAATATTTTTCTCTGATTTTATTTCATTTTATTATTTGAGGGGCTTGATGTATGTGAGTTTTAGAGATATGGTATGTAATAATTATCAAAAGTTCAGCATCTTTTTGATAGGTGCTCATGGAATCAACTTCTAGCCATTAGACTATTTGGCTGTAGCTTTGCAAAAGCGTAACCATTGCCATCTCGCAGTGCCCTGACATTGTAGCTCCTATAATCTATGTCAGCTATGGATGAAGAACATAATGTTTCTTCAGAAGATTCCTTTATCACTTAAGCAGCAAAAAGCAACACTTCTAAATTGGCAACTATTTAGATTTATAGCTTTTACATGCTGTGACTGTGAAGTATAAATCTCTGTATAGCTAAATAAGTATCATGTTTGTTTCCTCAAAATGAAATCATTTTTATATGCTTTCACCAGGGGAACATTAAGCCCTTTCTAGCCATTAAACAAATGACTAAAGAAGCATTTTACTTTGCCCCTGCTGTGTAAATTGGTGTAAATGGTTATTATGCATCTATGTTGAAGGGTGAGATGCAAAGCAGGTGCCTAAGGATATCATCCTCCAAGTCCGTGTTTGTAGAGCTACTGAAAGCTCTGCAGAGGGTCCAGCTAAGTTATTGTACTGGAGGTTAGCAGAGCTTCGGACCACTGCTAACTCGCTTTGCCCTTCTTTTACTTTGGAAAGGTGCTGGGTGCGGTTGTTTTCCTGGGACTGAACAAGTAGTTGCTGATAAAAAGTGAGGAAATCACCACAATGTGTATGACCTCCAGGCATTACTTTTTCCACCCTACCTCCTCCTTCATCTCTTTTGGAGAGAGAGGGAACAAAGATTGTTTTGGAGATTTTTAGGACTCTCTAAGAATAAGCAATACTGTGATGTGCTGCACGCTGTGCTGATGTGGACTGTGTACAGTTCTGGAAACACTTTGTTTCTGAACATAAACCTAGAACATGGATACAGACAAAACCTACAAAGATCTGGGATCTTTGATTTTGGATAGCTACAACAAACAAATTTGCTCTCTTACCTTAGAACCAGGTATGAATATGCATTAAAGTTAGTGTGATTATACACAGTCGGGTTAAGTACAGGTCTGCCAGACTGCAGCCGCAGCCAGAAAGCTCTGGGGCAGCACCTGAGACCAAGCTGCTGAGCTTTGAAGCCAGCTGAGACTCGACGTGCAGAAATTCCCTGTGGATTACATGTGCTGTGCACATGCTTCCAGAAGGCAGCTGAGAAGGAAAACAGGGTCGTGACAGCGAAACAGCTGATGTGCTAAGTAGCCTGGTTTTTTTGCATGCATTTCCATAACGTGGCAGGTAACGGGTTTATTAAGATGTGGTCCGTGTTCAGAATAGCCAAAGGTAGCACTTGGAAAATTCAGAAACGCGAAAGAAATTCATGAAGCTTGTGAGAATCATTCTCAGTTACTAGCTCTTACCAGGGGAAATTGCATTTGCCTTTGGTAAGCAGACCTCATTAATCACACAGTTTCACAGGCTTGGTTATTAAACTTGCCTTTGCTTTACAAAATAATTGCAAGGGTCAACTGTAACACATCAGTTGGAGGAAGGTGGTTGTTCCCACTTGCGGGAGCAGGTCTTTTCAGCTTGGTACAAGATGCAAGCAGCTAGGTCTGTGCTTACAGCCTCCAATAGTCCCAATGAAATAAGATTCATCCCCAAGTGTTTGCGAAATCAGGACCTAATGCCTGCATTCTGTAATTATAGTGGATTGCTCTGTCAATCTGCCCCCATTTGCAGCTCTGTGGAGCCCATAAGAGAGTGGCAAAAGCACGTAAATAACCCGCGTGCAGTAGATTTACTGCAAAGCCCAGATATGGGGAAAAAAAAAAGGTGGAAATTTAATTGCAAATCTTTCTGAGATCTCAGTTGCCTGAATGATATATTCTCCACTAATAACAAATGTGTGCTCAAGACAGAAGGGCCTTACCGTACAGGCAGATATTCTTACCTTTGTATGAATTATAATTTCAAAATATCTGAAGGGTTTTTCTTCTGTGGGAGAGAGAGGATTTTCTTCTTAAGTTCTCTTTCTGTGAAATCCTGTTTCACTCTCCCCTAAAGATCACGGTGAGGATGGGGCAACTTTAGCAAAGCAGCTATCAAAAGACCAGGAGGTATTTCTTCTTTCTTTAAATATTGCTTTGAGTCTGAATAGTGTCTCTGTTTCTTTAAGTAATAGGAAAAGGTGGTTTTGATCTGTATCCTTTAGATAAGAGAAATGTCAATGTCTCCTCTGTAGCCCAAGAGGCAGTAGAGGGAGTCGTCATCTTCTGGTAACTTGGTTTCAGTCTCCTACTTTGTTGTCTTCCACCAGTAAAATCAGGTCAGACTCAGAGCTCATAGTGTGAGCTACTTAGATAATGAGAAGTTAGCACTTGGGGGGCTTTGGAAGCCTTTATTTCACAAAAGCCAGCTGAAATCAAGAGCCTCTTGTTCTACCGGATAGTCTGTGAATCACAGGCACAGTTGTGAAAAGCTCAGAGACCTTTCCAGGAATGAGCAGTGTCTTGCAATTAGGAGCAGAAGAATTCAGGCACCAGTTCGTGCTCTCTGTGTATCTTGGCACAAGTCAGGTGAGACTGATGTGACACCCAGGAAACTGAGAGCACTGTCTGGTCTCATGCTCTTCTATAATCAGAACTCTGCACTTTTAAACTAGAAGTGATACGTCGAGCAGAAGGAATGTGTTTTGCAGTACTCATCACAATGGTGTAACAGAGACACAGTCACCGCAGAGCTCATCTTGTTCAAAGAGCCCAGGTTCTTCATCCTGCCTTTCTGGGAGAGGATGGTTTTGCACGTGCTTCCTTAAAAGGTAAATAAAGAGCTGTGAACAGCTGCTTGCCCACCATTACCCAAAGAGAGCCAGGATAAGTCCAAGAAAACCTGGGGAGGATCTGATTCCCCTGTCCTGTGGCACCTGTAGTCGTTTACGCAGACCAGAATGGTGCACTCTTACACCAGCTCCCTAGGAGGCAGAGCAAGGGGAAACACATCTACCTGTCGTGACAGACAGCGCCACTAGCCCATGTTACAGGCTGTGAGTTGTTGAATCTGCCACGGCTGCATCCCAAAGAGGAGCCTGAAGCCTGCCTCTAAGACTAGAGTTGTTCCTGTACCCGTGGCCAGCTGGAGTGTCAGAGAACACACGGTCAGAGCCCGTGCTGGAGCACACCCTGTGTGCCAGAGGGTTTACTGTGCCATCGGGTGGCTTTTGTAGCAGCTGTTATCCCTGTGCAGGCTGAAGTTGGAACCTGTGCGTACTGCAGAAGACACCCCCACTGCAGGGACTTGTAAAGGATCACCCAGGAGATGGGGGGCAAAGTGGATTTCTCATTGTCCTCAATCCAAACTTGTTTTCTAGCAAATACACAGTATTTTTTTTGTCTAAATGTTGTCAGTATTTATCCAATGTTGTCATAGAACTTCAGTATTTGTAGAAACCTTTTCAGATAGCAGTTTTGTGCGTTAAACAGCAAGACCTAAGAGAGGATTTTCATGGGATGGGCAAGATCGTTAGTCAGCTCTTCAGGATGGAGATTTCACTATTGCTAGATGCAAGGTACGTCTTGTTTGTGTGGTCATTCTTCAGGTGTTAGATTGCTGTGATGCTTGATGAGAATTCATGAAATAGCAATTACGGTGTGACAGCTCCCTTAACAGCCCCGAATCAGAACTGGGAGTTTGGTTCCAGGACTGAAGAGACAAAATTTCTCCTTCCTGCCTGCTGCACTTGGAACAGTTCTTGGAACAGCAGTTAGAAATTAAATTAAAGCTGAATCTAGCTGATGCTAATGAATAGCAAAATGTATTAACTAAAGAGGCTTTTTTTGGTCTCTCAGGAAGCAGAGATCCTGAATACAGCTATTCTCACTGGGAAAACAGTGGCCGTCCCTGTCAAAGTGATCTCTGTGGAAGATGATGGGACTGTGACTGATCTTCTGGAATCTGTGGAGTGCAGGTCATCAGATGAAGATGTCATTAAGGTAGGATCATACTGCTCCATTACACAAAGGCAGAGGCCCTGCAAAACAATGATGTTCTCTAATGTGACAAGTTCTTTTCTCTTTCTAACTGGTCTGCCGCTGGAAGGCAAAGGTGTATTATCGCTGTTATATATCGATTGGTTCAATGGGCAATAAAACAAACACAAAATCACACATTTTCCGTCCTGCATGTCAAATACTTGGAACTGTCTGTTGCTTTTGAAGTATTTTCAGAGTTTGCTCTACCTTTGCCTGTAGCTTTTCAGCCACAGGGGCTGTGTAGGTTCAGGCATGTTGTCATCTGACGTTCTAGAGGACGAGGTCATTCCTCTGGAGTTTGCCACACTGGCACAGGAGCTGTACGACTCAAAGTCTGGGTCTCTTCTTGGTGCTGACCCAGTAGCGTATTGCAAACAACATTAGATTTAAATGTGGCCTTTTCTTTGGTCACAATTACTACTAGGGTGTCTCACCAGAAACAAGTTGGCTGCCAGTCATGGCCTGGGAACTACTGGATATGACGTTTGACTGGTGGATTTACTACATACAACAGCTCTATAGCCTGAAGTGCTTTGAAAGATAAATGCAGGAATAATAGGCTGCTACTCCTAGTTTTGGCTTGGTTAATGCACGTTACTGGTAGTGGAAGGACACGGTCAACAGTGGTGATAGTGGGAGATATGGTAGGAAGCATTCCAGTGTGGAGACAGAAATGTTGGCTTGGCTACAGCAGCTTTCAGCTTTTCACAACTCGTCTGAGGCTGTCACCAGAGAGAAGGAAACAAGAGACGTGACTGCAAGTAAAAGTTAAAATTGAAATTTTTTTTAACATAACCAGCATGTCACAAAATTATTGCAAATACTCCAGGCCACCCTTCCAGCTGCTGGAAATCGCTGTTATCCCATTAACTTTTGTGAACTGCACCATATTGAGGACTCGGCCTTTCTGAAATTCGCCTTTGCCTAAAGCTGACTGGATTGCTAAGCTTTCTCCCTGTTATGGTAGTTCATTTTAATTTGCATTGAAACAGCTCCAGAACAAGCCTCCCTGGGCCCCATTGTCTGAAAAAAACTTCCTAGTGGAGGCTTTTTGCCTTTATAGCCAAAGATGAGTGTAGGAACTTGGTTGTTACTGTCGTGTATTGGGAGTTTGAGACATACCTAAAAGTTTAGTGACTTCAGAGGGAGTGACAACTTGGAGCAGGACAATTGAAAAATAGGGCTGGTATGGGTTTAAATTCTCTTTCTTGATCTATCTCTAAACAGATTTTTTTTTTTTTTGTCAAAAAACTGCAATTTTTACACCCAGACTTGTTTTAAGTAATTTCTTCATGATGCCTTCTTGCACACAAGATGAACACAAGCAATTTCAAAGTCCAGCGTTTTTTATTTTTGTCTTTTAGAGTCTACTCAGGGTTTCCATTTATCTGAACAGCCTTCATGTTGGTATTTTCTGATTAAGTGTGTCTTTCTAGCTGTTCTATGAAGCCCTTTTGAAGCTGGTAAATCTGCCAAATATAACAAACTGTTGGACTGAATCTAGTTTAAAAACAAAGATTATTTGGCATTGTTGTCTTGTGGAAGTTAACAGTCTTCACTCACTAACTCATTAACTAACTTCTTAGGTTTTTCATGGAACTAGAAAAAGGAATTTGGAAGATATTTTAAAAATCAGTTTTGTTTTCTGAAGTTTTTGTTTATCAGAGTGGTTTGGCACGTTCACTGGATATTTGTGTAGCTATGTCTGGTAGAAATATGGACGGTTTGTAGTATACAATATGCTCAACTCTAACCCCGTCAAAGAGGACAAAGTGGTAGTACTGCTGCAGTGTTTGTCTTTAATTGTGAGTACGTGAATGTACCAGTACAGCTTGTGTGCTTAGTATTAGTCACCCGTGTGCCATTGCACAGTGATGTTAATGACAGTCCTGGTGTCAAAACAGAGCTCAAGACATTCCGAGCTTCCACAAGCATCCCGCTAGAGATCACTCCTCGGCAGCAGGAAGGCAGGTTCCGGCAGCAGGAAGGCAGGTTTCAGCAGCATTAAAATGAGTTGCCAGTTTAAAGTGAGCTCTTAATTGAACACACGTCTCCACGTTTCCAGTTTACCTGCTCTGCTTCAGACCAAGCTTTATTCACAGACATCTTACCTAATAGAGATAAAGATATATAATTATTGGCCAGCCTTCAGCACGCAACAGTAATTAGACTTTCTGTTCTCTGGGCATTAGAGCAGTGACTATAAAATAGAAGAAGAATTCTCCTTCAAATGCCCATTGAAGTATAAAGATTAAGATTCCATTTCTTTGTGCCGTTACTGTTGCTGTTTTTCAATGCATCTGTCAGGTAGCATCTAACAGATTGATTACGTCTTCGTGGCTTAGCTCTTATTCCTACTTTTTTGGTGTTGATTAATGATGAGTTTAAGCTCATTTTCCTTGCAGAATGAGGATACGTCATTCTTCTGGTTTCATGGGCCACATTTATTACTTCTTTTATCTGAGATTTTGAAGAGTTTTAAAGAGCTGGACCAAATTCTACACCTACACCTGTTTTTTTTTTGCCTCAAGAATGAGGAGAGAGGAAAAATCAACATCTTTTAATCTCTTGTTTTGAGAAGACATTTCCATTTCAAAATGGCTATTTTTTTTCAAGGCTCAACAGAATCTGAAAGTCTCCAAAGCAAGACTTAACAATGCTCTGGGTTTTCAATTTGGTGCGTCAATTGAAAATCTGCATTTTGGCTGCCCTGAAATGAAAACACCTTTAGGTTCATTTTGTTTGGTCAGTTAACTAAAATTTCCAGTATGGTCTCAGCTCTGCCCAGAAGTCACACAGTGACTGGTGCCTGCACTGGGAGCAGGATACAGTTCCTCTGGTCCTTTTTTCCTTACACTGTGCATTTTGTAGAGGACTGCGTTCAAAATCTGTGTGTTACCCACAGCCATGTGCTTTTCTAACTCAGTTCCTTCAGTTTATTGCCTTCTGGAGCATCTTGTACCTTTCTTAGATCTCAGAGCAGGGTGCAATCAGGGGACAGGCACGTGAACTTTGGTCTGTGTTACAAGCAAACTCCTGGGCAGAAGGAGTGGAAGAGAGTTCTTAATTCTGGTATCCTCTGCACAACGCAGACCTTTTCACAGAGCTGTGGGGCTCTGTCCCACGTGCCAAGATATTGCTGTGTGGCATCTCGCGCTGAATTCCCGTTTTCCAAAGCTCTACGGCCAGTTCTGGCTGTGGAAAGATTGCCTGGTGTTTGTGTTTGTCCTCTGCAGAGTCTCCTTTTTCTGTCGTTGCATGAGGAGTGAAGCAGTAATGTTTTAACCCTGTTTTATCCTTTGCTGTTTATCTCGTGACTGTAGAGTTGCAAAGCCAGACTGCTCCAGCCATAGCTACCCGATGGGAGGTTATTGCTGATCGAGCGAGGGGTTGGTAGCTGTTCTGCTCACAGACTTTACAAAAACTGAAGTGTCAGAGCATTTAAAATAGCCTGAAGCAGACAGTGTTTTAAAACATGAAACTTCTAGCAGCTGTTTCTTTTCTCTCTTACTCTGGCGCACTTCAGGGAAAAGTTGAATTCTTCTGAAGTCAGTGAAGCGATAGAGTAAAAAATCAAAGGGAGAAGATAATCGAGTCCAGGATTTTATCTGCTCCTTAGTTTAGCATTGGCAGTTCCAGTGCTGCAGGTTTCACCACCATATTGCTAGTGGCAGTCCATTTGATACTCTTTTTACAACGCATTCTTAGATGCATGTGATTACACAAGTTTCCACTTCCAGTTTCAACTGGAAAAGAAAACCCTCATGGCTGCAGGTCAAAGGCACGGGCCCCAAAATAGAGGTATTGCAAAGGTACATAAAAATTTAAAAACAAGAGAGTGTGAAGAATCCCCGTTTCCTGTCACCTCTCAAGTTTAAGCCAAGCTAAGAATGATTTGAAATGCATCTTATAGCTTGGTTGAGTCTAAGAGCTCCCCTAGTCCAAAGCCAGATACTCACCCTGTCCTGGTGCTGGCTTCAGTGAATTAGTGGAGGGAGAAGAACAGAAGGAGAAATCATCCTTCAGTGGGGACAAAGCAAAGTGGGAGGGGGGAAGAGTGAAGAAGAGCAAGCCCCTCTTTCAGAAGCAGATCTCTTAAACTAGCTATCCAGAACCTGCAATGTCCCGTTCAGGTGAGGCTGTCGCCTGGGTTTTGGTCACTTAGGGTTCAGAGGACCAGAACAGGAGGAAAAAGGAGATAGAAGCAGCTTAGTCTGTGGAATGCTGTCAAAGAAAATACTTTCCTATTGGCAAAAGTGGTTTTGTCTAGATTGAACCCTTGCATAGAATATGGTTGTGCAGGGCTGAATTCTATAGCGGGAGAATAATCTCTGCCTTGAGAGCTCGGTGAAGATCAAGTTCATGCCGTGGTTTTCCACAGTACGATGTGCTTTCTCTCACCAGCTGAACTGCTTTATTCCATCCCAAATAATTCTGTTCTGGCTTGAAACAAACATTTGATTTAAGTCAGCAAATGGATGTTTCTATTTTCCGTGATGTCTAAACATATCGTTTTGACAGAAAATGATGAAATCATGTCCTGTCATTTCAACTCAGTTTCAGTATTCCTGACATCAGAATCTTTCTGAACTTTTCACCTTAGCATAGAACAACTATGAAAAAAATGAAATACTTTTTCTGATCTCCTCTAGTAGTTCAGGAGACAGGACAAACGCGGAAAAATGAACCATCAAAAATAAAAGTTGTAATGATAGCAGTTCATTTCAGTCCATGTGCTGCTGATATTGGTTATAAAGGGAGCAGGAACAATTTTAATCTCTCTCTGATATGAAGAGCAAACGTGGCAAAGATGAGTTCTGAATGTAGAACTGACCTCCCAGGAATCATCTGAAACTCACCTAGAGCTGTTGAAGTTACCGGATGTGCCTCTTACATATTCAGCCCATTTGCAGTTCTGATGTGAATCTTGAGAAGTAACAAGGTTTTTGTGGAGTTGTTTGCCTTTTTGTAATCATTCATACTGAAAATCCCAGTGTGACTGCTACAGTAGCTGTTGACTATGGTTTCTTTCTATTTATGAAAGGCTATAAGCTTATAAGATACAAAACTTCCCTGTAACAGAGAAATCCAAATAATTCTTCAGTAGTTCTGCAGAAGATACCCAGAAATCTGTCTCTTTGTGCTTAATGGGAAAGAATATGTGTTCTTGTAGAGCCGAGGATGATAATCTCTTTCTTTCTGTGGCTATTTCTGTTCCTTTATTGGGAGGAATATGTCTATAACCCTAAAAAGAACAAGGCAAAATCTAAGGAATACCCAAACAGTGATGCCAAAGGGGATCTGAGTGAGTAGATGTAATCATCTGCTGA
>NW_010433103.1:130214-158556 GCF_000710305.1 Buceros rhinoceros silvestris
AACCAAAAAGGGGCTGATGAATGTCCCTGATATGTTGAAGAATTGCTAAGGTGCAATTCTGTGACTGTTTAAACGACCATGGAGCTGCCATTCCTGTCTTCCTGCTGGACACGTGTGCAGCCAAGTGAAAATAAACCTTTTTTTCTTTTTTATTTTTTCTTTTGTGAATGAACTGTCTTCCTACTCAGCTCCCTGACTGAATTCATTTCAGATGTTCGTGATGCTTGTGCCAGCACTGGGCAAGGAGTGACATCAGAGTGGGACTCAGTAGCTGAGGGTAAGAGGTGGCCAGGAGTGCTTCTTTCTATTGTGTATTTGCTTAAACAGCACGTGAAATTACGGTTTTGCACAGGCATTATTATGCTGTCACAGCATTAGTCTGATACCATCCATGTAAAAGGCTTATAATGGCCCTGCGCTTGTGAATCCCCCCAGGAACAGTCAAGAAGACAGTCGTCCATGTGGCTCACCTATTTCTGAGTGTCAGATTTGTGCAGTGAAAGGTACCGGTGTAAACCTGTCAAAATCACTTTGCCTTTCCAAAGAGATTCGGGGTCTTTCTGTTTTAACTGCTTTCAAAACCCAGCTCCCTGTGTACTGAATCCCAGTATGGGGGAGTGCTCCATCATCTCCTTGAAAAGAGACTGGTTGATCTCTAGAAGAAAAAAGGAGCCAAGGAAGTAGGGAACAGACAAATGAATACAAAGGGAAGTTTGTCCTGGTCTGTCTTCGCTGGGCTAAGCCAGCAGTGCCTTAGTGAAGCACGTGGCGTTATGCTCCTGTAAATGGAAACTGAATTGGGCTCAGATCACCCAATAGCACCTGTCTTCAAAACAGGAACTTGCATTAATCATTGTAAGTTGTGATTCTTTCTCTTAAAATGTTCCCTTTAGCTTTAAAACTCTTTGTGTTCTTCAGTTCCAGTGACCGTCTGCCACTTCCTTTTAGAAGATGTGGTATTTATAGCTCTTCATGCCTGCTCTAAGCCATTCTCCAGATTATGACACAAAACTCTCTGATGCTTTGTTACCGTGCAGTAAAAAGTTACAGTATGCCGTATACATTACTGTCTTCTCGGCCCAATTTAGGATTTTTCTGGACATACCAGATACAGCACAGCCGTTAAATGACTTTGCTTTTGCTTATCGTTTGCAGGACTGCCCAGTCCTGTATCAGCTATGGAAGGGATTGGTTTTATTAAAATTAAAAATATATATGACAAGGTATTTTCAGCTAATTTACGTGTTCTTAGATCCTGTGACTGTATCAGTACTGTATTGATTAATATTAGCTGAAGATGGAGCTGGTGATCTGGAGTTAGTAAAGAAACTGCTGGTGAGATCTGAAATATCCTGAATATTAGCTGTGGGATACTTGGAGGACTCCTGGAGTTCCCAGAGACAATTGAAAGAACAAGGGGCTTATTTAGGACATACGTATGTGAAGGAGAAGGGGAGCCTACAAGTGTTAGAAAGGCTGAGGTGAAATGGCCGTAACGAGCCCAGCCTTGTAACGATGTGCAGATCTTTCTTTACCGGTAATGAAGGAAGGAAGGAAGGATGTTCTAGTGGTTAAACCTGGGCTGGGATTTTAGGCATTACAGGCTCTAATAAGGGCTCAGTCTGCACACTGGATTTTCATTTCGTTTGCCTCTGCCTTAATAAGATTGGATAACCCATCAGATGGGTCTTCCGATGCTGCATCGAAATGTGCTGGTTACAGTGTGGGCTCTGGCACACGCTTTCAGCTGTGACATCGGTGTGCTGTTGGCATCTTTGGCATGTCTTTGATTTGTCTCAGCATAGACATGTACAAAAGATGTATAATCGTTCTGAATTACCTTGACAGATAAAGAGTATTAATACTCAAATCCTTGAAAAATGCTTTGAAATCTTTACATAAAATGTGTTCTCCACACATCATCATTATGATTGTTAATAATATACGTAACCCTAACTAGGGCAGAGCACAGACTGTTTAGGAAGCACTCCTGTTAAATTCAGCTTAATCACAGCACGTGATAAAATATCATATGTCGTGATAAAATATTAGTGCTTGAGTAAGCATTTAGAAATATTTTCAGATTTCTTGTGTAGCAGAATCTGTGCAGGTCCGCTGACTGAAGATTTCTTCCCTTTTATCCACCATCTGGACCATTTTGCATTGCTTTCTAGGACCTTGTTGAGGCAAGCATGTAGCACTCTTTGCCTGGAGCTCGGAAGGCAAAGGCTTTGTACATCAGGCCACAGGCTAAATGAATTGTCTGAGGCAAGGGAAGATGAGGCCCCTGTGGATGATCCGCTGAAAACATGCTCGCTATTTACCAGAGCAAGGATTGGTTATTAAAGGGAGAAGAAATACAGACGCAACTCTAGAGGGTGACCGGTTCCCTTAGACACCAGGGAGAGCGATGCTTGATTTCTGAGTGCGGTCCAAAGCACTTAGGTCAGGAGGAATCCGTGTCCAACACACCGCTGTATGTCAGGGAGTGGGTTCTCGTGTCTCTCCTCTCCTCCATATATTGCAGGCAAATGAATTTGGAGACAGTGGGCAGTGATGTCCACCTTTGGACAGACTTCCCTGTCCACTGCTTGACTCTGTTAGCTGCTGTTGTCACTAATGTTCAGCTAGTGACATCCAGCCCACCCGTCCGCTTAGCTCCGCCTCATCTCTCTCTCCTCCGGTGGTTCTTCTGTGGTGGCTGTCCAGCTGTTCTCTACTGTCTGTTGCTGTTGCTTTTGCTGTTTCTCTGTGCTTGCTTGTTTCTTAAATGTTTTTATCTGTGTTTCTGCCCTTATTTAACCTGTGAGTTGCCAGTTTTTAGCCGCCTTATGTGAGTTCTATTCCTAACATTTCCTGAAAGCCTTGAGACAATAAATATGTAGTGGTATCCTCATACACACCATTGGCTGCATGTCTAAATGCTGCAGTTTCTTACTTAAGATTTGAAGTTCTACTCAGGGAGCTAGGCAAGCTTGGGCAGAGCCAGTGTGTCCTATGAAAGACCACTTCATTCTTTTCCAGAGATGTTTTTGCTATGGCAATCAAATTTAAAAAAATTACTATCCTTAAATAGCTCAGAATGAGTGTGGTTTGGGCAGATGTTTCCACGTGGTTTCATTCTGTCAAGCGCAGTGTAGTCCTGCCCTGTGCCCCCGGCTCTTCCCTGCTTTTCCATGGTGACTTTTGGCTCCCTGTTTGCAGTTATTTATAAAATTGAGGTGGTCCTTCTGAAGGATTTCTCAGAGCATAGAAGGTAAACAAGTAAAACACATCTGAAAAGGGCTTTGAGGTATCATAATAGAAAGAGTTTTCCGAGTCCGGTTCATTATCAAAAATAATTATCTGTAATAGTTCTCATGCTTTACACGTGACAGGAGTTCATCTACTGCCTTTTGTAAGACAGCGTCGCAGGAGTTGTGTTTGTTTGTGGCAGACACTAGTGCTATTATTTTTCCCACATCAGCTACCCATAGAAATGCTGAACAACTTTCCCGTTTCCACCTTATTTTGCAACATCACCTTGTTTAACTGGTTATTGGATGATAAGCCTGATTTCTGGAGCTCTTTAGGCATTCAAATCCAATTAATTTAATTGGGAATTAGAAACCTAAGCGCCTGTAAAAACTGGCCTTAATGTCTCTTCAATTTTAGTTAACAGTATAACTGTGTATTTAGAGCAGGTGAGTATTATAGAAAGCTGATATATTCTTCCAATTTGCATAATCTCTTCCACATAATAACTATTAAAAATAACCTGATTATTTGCAAACAGGTAATTATTTTGCAACTGTAAAGGGGTTTTGTTTTAGTAAATTTAGGGCATCTTCTTTAGACTTCAGGATTTAGTGCTTTCAGCAATTTCTTCTAGCGTTTGTGAGCATGTGAAAAGCTGCTGTGGTGTTTGAGATTTTGTGCAGACCTGGAGCTGATACCAAAATGCAACCTATGAACGTGACGTTCCATTACATGCTCCATTTCATTCTACTAAAAGCCAGAGAGGGAAAAGTGAAACCTCAGTAATGGAGGAAAGTGTCATTTGCCCTGTGACTAGGCACGTAAAGGCACAATGGGTGTGTAATAAACTACATTTTATGCGTTGTCTGTAAGCATTAGATTAATTGCACTTGACTGTCACTAAAAGAAAAAATCAGAACCAGTCTCACACGCGCACGTGCAATTTCTGATAGCGATTGGATCTCACTTCTGCCACTGAAAATCCAGAGTTAACCCAGTGTAGTTAGTGGGATTGCTCTGCACTTTGATGAAGAGAAGAGCAAGCCTGTTCCTTATTGGGAAATGTTTTGTGTGTCTAAGCACAGCTCTCACCATCACTGCATGGTTTAGTTTGGCATCAGCTTGATGCCGAAAGCAAAGATCAGCCAGAGCCAATTTTAGCTGTTTCAGTGCCATAGCCATAAGTCAGCCAACGTTTCCTTGAAAGTTCTTCGCACGTTTTGATGATGCTGAGCTGAGTTTCAAGCTTGTAATAAATCTTGAAAGCAACTGTTTCCCTAGGGCTGAGAATTTCATCCCAAGGATTTCACACAGGCCTGCAGACGCGCTAAGAAACAGCCCCTCTGGCAATACAGTTGTATGCTCTATGGTAATTTTGGAAGACACCCTGACAAGTATTTTTCCAAATTCTGCCCTTTGTTCCCGGCTTAAATAACGTGTGCATCTAATCTCATCTCTCTCTCTCCTCTGAGTAGATTCTTCTGGGCTGCATTCATTGATATTTAATTCTTTGGAGCTCAGGCTGCTTGGAAAGCTGTATGTAGGTGTGAGTAACCTCATCCTGTACTTTTTGGTATCCAGCTCTGACATTTATTGTCTGGTCCCCAGCAGGGCTAATTACTGACAGGAGTTTTCTTTGCTCAGCAGCACAGGAAACAAAGAAATAATCTGTATTTGTGCTGGTGAAGGGGGGATCCGCAGTGGAAGGGCCTTGGTCCCTTTCTCAGTCACCAGCAGTTATCTGCTTTACACACTGTCAAGGGTGGAATGAGCAGCTGTTTACAAACTTCTAGTTTAAGGAATTATGTTTAATCATAGACTTTTGCCAGAAGTTGGTATATGACAAGATGATGTCAATCCTTTAGGGCCATAAACTATCCCTTATTTTGCAGTGTGTATCCCCAGATTTGGTAATACTTGGCTTTGGTCTGTCACTTAGTCTGTTACTTGTTTAGTGAAAGGATCCAGTGAAAGATTAGAAAAACAACTGCACTGTAAGGCTGAGCTTTTCAATGGGATGTAGGGTCACTGAGTTTGCGTAGTCTAATAGGAGTTGATCACTCCAGGTTTCATTGGAAAATATAATTCAAGAGATCAGTCTAAGTGCATGATCAGGATGAAATCTGAGCTATCCTTGGCAAGGTCTGGCAGTGAGCAGCTGACGTCCACAACCCAAAAGTAGGAAAACTCTCATCCACCAGTAAGCTGTAATAAATATCGAAAATTCTGCTGAATCCTCAGACTCATTACTCAGCTGTCACTACCTTTGCCTTTTGAACAGGCTTCACCTGGAAGGCCCTACGTTCTGACCTAGCCCCTGTGAGGACCAGTTTGCTGGGTGCAAAACCTGGGTGCTTTCAGGCTGCCCTGAGTTTTAATGAACTAAATCGTAATAACACCATGACTCAGACTTTCCTGCAGTTTGGCATGTTTTCTTTTCTTGGGAGTACCCCCAACTTTTTTGTCGGAGGCTGACACTACAGAGGCCAGGTATCTGTAAGCAGAAGAGCCTCCTATGTTTTCATTCCCCTTCACAGCATGATAGGAGTGCCGGTGGGCCGGAGCAGGGGGACCAAGACTGACCTAAGTATATCACTGAGGATACTCAGAGATGCTCCCTGCTCATCAAAGCAGGAAAATAAGGGAAAAACCTGCTGAAAATAATTCGATTCTGCCTGCACTGGTATCATCGTAAAACAGAAGCAAAGTGCTGAGAGTGGTTTTGTTACAAAGCAATAAACCGGTATAAAATGAGAGCCAGCGTCCCAGGGAGTGGGGCTCCACTGTGATCTCCCACTGCCTAATTGTCTGCTCCGCTGAACACTTATCCGGCTAGCCTGGAGCTTTTGGGGGGGTTACGTAGTCTTTCATTTGTTAGAGTCTTATTTTTCCCTCTCACGTGAAATGTAGCCTGCAATACAGAAAAGAGCAGTTTCTAATTAAACTTCCGCCTAAATCCATTATAGCTTCTGAAATCATCAGGACAGGGAGATAAAAGAACCGTAATGATTCATATGTAAATATAGATGTAAAAGTTTGTTCGGAGAGATGGAGGTTAGAGGCCAGATATCATGAAAACAAATATAAAGCTTCTTGGTAGAAATTGAATCAGTGCATTAGTTATCATGGATTTTCATAAAAATAAAGTAATAATGTACATTCATGTTTCAGTTCATAAATGTGAAGTGACAGTCTATGAGTTAGCCACTGAAATTATATTATAGACCAAAAAAAAGAATAATAGAGGAAATTGAGAAAGCAGAAGAGAGAGTTGTGATAGAATTGGGCATCGCATAAATATAAATCATGAAAGGGAGATTGATTTAATGAAAGATATGGAAGTCAGAAACTCAAGGTGCTAAAAAAAAATCATCTGCTCATCTGATAAAGACTCCCTAAAGCTACACAACTTTTAGCTGAAACAGCTCGATTTACTTAAAGGAGGTGAACTTTAAAATTGTATGAGAAATAACATATTTACAAGGGAACGTGCTTCTGCAGTACGCACAGTCTATTAAGCGGTTGTGGAAAAGAAGCAGCAGCTTACATTGACCCACTGGAAAATTACGTTTGCTCAAAAATTTTGTCAGAAGATTACAAGTAGATATGGGAATGAGAAATTGTTGTAATCTAAAGAGCCTAAAGAGCAGCATTTACATGCTAGCCAGCTATGAGGATTTGGAAGAAAGCACTCATGGGGAAATGAGTTGGCCAGGCTAGTTCTGTGGATGGTGTTTTGTACATAAAAGCAGGTAGGACAGACACAGATTCCGTGTGACTGACATCTCCATCTGAGTGTCTGCTAACGTGGAAGGATTTATTTTAGCTTGAGAAAGTCTTTCAGGATTCACACGTACCCATCTAGAAGTGCAAAGAAACTAAAATCTCCCTTGTCTGCATGTGTCTGAGGGAAGGAGGCTCGAAGATCCAAATGAAACTGTGCTAAGATCTCCTCTCAGTATCTGAGGGTGATAGAACGACTCTTTTTTAGTACTGCTTTATGCAAAAAAACATGGAAGCCAACAAGTTGGAAGTGCAGCTTCATCCCAAGCAGTCCCATAGGCGTGAGTAACTACACGCTAAGCTATTGCAGCAGTATCTTGGTGTGCTGTAAATATCTTAGTTCTGCTGTAAATACCACATCTTTAATTTTCCTTCTCCCTCTGTTACGTGGAATCTGCTTTTCAAACAAATGAGAAGGAAAGGATTAGGGAGCCTCTCCTTAACTGCTGTATCTCAGCCCCCTGAAATATGTGCTTAGGTACGCAGAGACTGGGTGAGACAGCAGAGAGGAGGCCAGGGAGGAACTATACGTATCCTGTAATCAGCTTTTCTCTTTCTATAATGTCATTTTGCATGGTGAGGATCACCTGTGCTTCTGAAAAAACATTCTGAATGAGCTTAGCAAACACTCAGAGCACTGAGGCAAACAATCCTTATTCGCCTGAGGGGGAAATAAGAAGCTTCATAACTCACCTAAAAACCTCACAGGAAGTAATTGTTGGAGAAGTTCGGAAGGCTTTGTGGAGCCCACTGAGTACAATACCACAAAAAGAAGTGCTCCCTCATCCTCAGTCTGGCTCTTCCCAGGAATGGATGAGCGGCAATCATCAGACACCTGAAACTTTTTTCATAGTTGGTCTTGACGTTGGGTGCAACTGAGTGAGGGCACAGGCATGCTTCCAGCAGGAAGAGGGAGGAGAGTGACAGGACTCCAGCGAACCTTGCAGTGTGCTGCTTTGAAGCTGCAGTGACAAGTGCACGATTAGCAAGCATGGGAACACCAAATGAGTCCAGTCTCTGCTCTGTTTTAAATAAGAAGGGGGAGTTTATGAGCTGCTGGAATTGCAGGTTGAGCACAGGGCAGTAATGTTTATTTGGCCCTTGTCATCAGTTGTCTGCTCAGCCCACTGGTGAGTGCGAAGGATATCACCAGAGCAAGCTCCTGCCAGCTCACTGTGCCAAGAGCATGGCATTAGCATGTACGTTTTTCCAGGGAACTTTGCATGTAGTTGAGCTGTCCAGTTTGTTTGCGTTGTCTGGAAACCGAGAGGAGCGGGTGCAGCTGCCCAGCTGGTCCAGGTGCCCGCAAGGTAGGCCAGGGTACGCTTGTGCGGGGGACTCGTGGATTAGCGTAAGAGAAGCACTGAAGGCTGAGTGTGTCTGGCACAACATCGACACTAAATACGTGAGTGTTGCTGGGTTTTGGCCATGAGATCTTCATAAAAGAGCAAGTGTGATCTGTGAAATGCCAGAGAAGATCTGACAGGCTGCACTGTGGTATCGCTTGTGTGCCCTGTAAAGACGTGAAACACTCACGCATCCGCCTAACTCTTGAACTAGCAATTCCTGAAGAGTCTCGCTATAAAAACTGCTCCCCGCATCTCCCTGGGAATTCCTTAAGGTTAAGAAAAGAAATCATCTCTGCATCCTGCTAAATGTAAGTAGAAGGGCTTTTCTCTTTCACGTAGGTGTATGTGAGGGACTCAGACCTCTAACAGAGTTCACAAATGTGGCGGCTTATTGCCAAACTAAAAAGCATCACCCTCATCAGCTGCGCTTTCTTTGCCACCTTTGTTCCTCCCCTCTGAGCTGCAGCTGCAAAGGTAAGTGCTGAGGATTAGCTGTGCTGTGGCAGTGCTTCTGGAAGCACTGCTTTTAGGAAAACAGTCTGCAGCCCCGGGCTGATGTGTCTGATCTGATTCCGACCTTACTTAGACATAAGTGGGTCAAGAAAGATGAGTTTGTAAAAATTGATCTTAGGCCTGTGGCTTTGTATCAGCATGAGAGATGGTCCAGCACTGAGCCTCCATCACCTGCCTTTGTCTGTGGTGTAGTCCTGATTTCCAGAGAGGAATTTCAGTATGAACTAGTAGAATTTGATGTTCACATCTGCTCATTTGGGATCTCAGTAGCCAAGCCCTTCTAGTGTCCTTAAGAATCCCTGCACTGCTATACAAATCGGGAAGATTTTGAAAACTAATTAGACCGTTGTTCAATTACGTGGCCAAATCCAGATTAAAAGACTTGCTCATGGGTTCATCTGTTTTCCTGTTCATACCTTTGTTGCCTGTATGTATGGAGCTGCTGTAATCCTTCCAGCCTGTACTGGGAGAGACGAGCTGCTGACGAGTACAGTTCTTCCATTACGTGTCCAGAGTTCGTCATAGGCTCTAAATAGGAGTTTGCTGGAAGATCCAGCTGCTGAGCACGCAGACCCACTCCTGCTCGTCCCTGCAGCTTCCATAACCTGGCATCTCCACGTGCAGTTCAGCTTAACTCGGGCTTCTTGATCGGTTTTGCATCTTTGTTATTAACATGGTTGGTTCCCGAACACAGAGAACCTGCGGGACCTGTCGATACAGCAGGGCAGTATTCTTTCAGACGGAGCCTCCTTCATACTCTGGCTATTCCTCCTTGGTTGGTTGAAGATGGTTCGAATATCAAATTCAGGACTCGCCTCGATTGAACAGTAAATAAATAGGTGGTATGAGTGCTTGTCGGGGTGGAAGGAGTGTGAAAGCATTTGGCAGATCAAAGCAGCATGACTCCTGTCAGAGTCAATGGGGAGCAAGAGCTAAAATCGTACAAAGTGCTTTCAAATTATCCTCCGCCTTCAATTCCCCATCCTCACCGAAAACAGCTCCTGAAATGTTTTACTGAATCGGGTTCCTCTTGTCCTCTCTTTGAAAGTGAAAGGAAGCTCAGAGAACCGTAGGTTCGGGTTAGCAGCAAGATCAGCTGCCTTTCACGTGAAGGGCAGATGGCGCCCAACCCGCGCTGCCAGGTAACCCCGTTAGCTGCAGCAGGGCTGACGGGTTGAGAGCTAGAGCACAGCTGGGCTTTCTCCGTGGCTTTGGTGAGAACAGCAGAGGCTTTTCTGATCTCATACTGACCTTGAGCGTGCTTTAAGAGCTGTCTCTGCTTTGCTGACTATTATTTATCTAAATCCTCTATACCTGCTCTGTTGTCTTCTGCATCGTAAGAGCTGTAGACACAAGGCAGACACTTGCTCTTACCAGGTTTGTTAGTGTCTGGTTTAGTACATTTGTGCCAAAACAGCACCGAGTCTCGACCGGGAACTGCAGTTCCCTGTCAGGAGACTGTCCTGTGACAATTTAAACTGCTATGAATAAAACATTAATGAGTGAACAAAGTGAGCAGAGAACAATCCTTTCATGAGGTCAAATGGCAGAGACAAAACAGAAGCTGTGTCTCTTCAGTCCTCACCTGGAGCTCTATCCATTCCATGAGGATGGGCTTTGTTTCATAATTTTTTTCTAGAATATGTCTGTGAGAGGAAATAGTTTCTGGCCTGGCTTTCCTATTTATGCTAAGTATAGCTGTTTTCATGGTTTGCTTGATGATTCTCAAACTTTAGAGTAATGAGACTTCATTTCTAGCCCCGGATAGCTTTTGCAGATAGCATTCCCCAGCACAGGAAAACAGGATGCCTTTGCTCCCATCTTCTTAATATGGTTTTTTGCCTTGTATTTACTTGATTTAATGAAATGCAATAAATTTTCCCACAATGGTTTGTCTTGCACAGCAGAATACTTCACAAAGTGACGTAATTATCACCATTATTGCTACAAATAACAGGTGAGAATTATATGTTTAGCATTTTATCACGTCTTGTAAGGAAAGAAGAAAGTATGAAATAACAGTTACTTTGTGCACAGCAAACATTTAATTGCATTTTAGCAGCATAAGTTACGTTGCTACAAAGACTTTGGTTCACTCCAGGTCATCACGAAGGGTGCTGAACACTGCGGTCTGCTTTGGGCTCCTGTCTAGACGTCCAGAAGACCTTTAAGGGGTGGCTTTCACATGGGTTGCATTGTTCTGTCTGTTAGTGTGCAAAATGTATTTTTGAGTACAACAGGGCATGCTTTTGCTTTTGTGATCAATATTGAACCTCAGGAACAAAGATTAAATACTTATTTCCCTTTTTACCCAGAAAACTCCCATTTCTTGTGGATAATATGTATAGACCACAGACAGGAGAAGTTGTACATGAATATATGGCTTAAAAATGGCTGAAATCTTCAAACTGAGCTGAAAGGAACAGTGTGTCCAGCTACGGAAAACATTCCTGGCAGTCATTTGTCTAAGCAGATCTTAAAAATTACCGCAGATGGTAGTGCTGCGCTCTTGCAGTCCTCAATGATCCCTGGAGTTGGGAGAGTTTCTGATCCTCTCTAGTTCAGATGCTTTTCTTCACTGCTGTCACCAGGCCAGTCTTTCACCATCCCGCACGTAATTGTTTTTACCCAACTTTATACTTTGCTCTTACCTTTTTTGAATTGCATCTTTTTGTTTCAGACAATTTTCTACGCTATCAAGAGCATTTTCAATTCTAATCCTCTTCTCCAAAGTACTTGCCACACCTCCTTGCTTGGCATCATCTGCGAATTTAATGAAATTAATTAAATGAAAATTAAATTAAAGACTCCAATTGACTTCAAGGGCCGCTGGAGTGAACCCAACCTGTCTTAGAACTTTAAGAAGTGGTTCAAGTGAAATACGCGTATTGCTTTACAGGGCAGTTTTGTAAGGAGAAAAGACAGATGCATGCTGAATAATTCAGGGTCATCGTTGCTGACTGAGACAGATTTAACTAATTTGTCAAAATAATGACCTTTGTTCATGGTGGGAAGCAAGTGGGTTTGGATTATTTCTGTCCCCAGAGAGATGCTGGAGGAGCCTGGGTTTAGCTCAGCACCACCACAAGGGGCTTGTTTAGAGATGTAAAATGAAAGATGAGCGTTAGCAGCAGCAGTGTTTGCAGGTGGCGGGAGGCATGTTGGAGTGATGATGATATTTTCCTTTGAGCCTGACGGAAACAGCACTGCTACCCAGTCTGTGGAATACTTTGCCATGCCAGGATCACGCCCCGTTAAAAGGAAACCAACACGCACTAAGAGCTTGACATCTTCCTTCAGTGAGTGCAAAGAGAGCATGTACGTAGCAGAAGGGGAAAGGACAGACAGCCCTGCCTGGAGCTTGGTTGGTAGCTTTTACTTTTAAAAACAGGTTTATCAGGCAGTGAGCCCCTCAGCCAAGCCAATCTGCTGCAGCTCGTGCAAGCATGGTCACAGTCTGACCTCCGTGTGTCACAGCTTTACCTCTGCGAGGGGCGACAAGCTCCCAGCCATGTGTCGTTTTGCAGTCCAGAGTGGAAACTAGTTTATCTTCAGTTACCCAGAAATAGGCAACTGGAGAAAGAGAAGGTTGTGTTAGTGGGTCAAGTGAGGACAGAAATCCCCTTGTGGCTCAGCATCACAGCCCACCACTCCAGTGGGGAAGGATGCTTCCTCCTGTTCCAATATAAACTTTGCAGTCACTTTTACAGCAAGTCTAGTTTGGAAAAGATTCTCTGTCATTTCAGCTTGTCCGTGTTGGCTGATGCCAGCTTTCATCTGGCGCTTGTGTATTATGGCTGCTGCTCTGCTGTTGGAGCACAATCCTGCTTATATATGCTTCTCTGCAAGTCATTTTTGGCTTAAAAAAGGATAGGTCTCTGAGAAATTTTACGTGCTTTGCTGTTGTGTTATTTTTCTCCAGTCCCTGCAAGGTGTTGGCCAGCTCTCCAGAGCCTGGCATGCATGCATGTGTATATTGCAACAGATTTTTACCTTTTTCTTGTAAGTGGTAACGTTGGATAGCAGAACACTTGCTAGAGGAGTAGAACTAGACTTTGCAAACTCAGTATCAGAAAGAGGTCTGAATCCTTAAGACTCTTTGAAGTCATCCTATTACCAAGATGGAAATCTCTTTGTCCTTGTAGCTCTAACTTCTAAAGCCTGCCATTGCTAAACATATTTCATCTCCTCTACCCGGTGCTGGAGTGACTGAAATGCAGTGCCCTTGCTCAGGATGGTGTCTGAGTTACACAGGTAATTTCAGCAGCATTTGTTCATTGTTCTATTAAGTACCAGCTGAGACGTGGTTTAACTCAAGGAGTTGCCTGCAGATCTGTGCTTGTGGGACACTAAAGTCTGAAACACTGAAGAGTTCAAACTCCTCTCCTTTCATCTTGATATTCTCTTCTCACTGCAGGTCATTTCATTCACTTCTACATGGCTCTCGCCTCCTTTAAGTCTGTGGAGATCGGTCTTATACTTGGCTTAGGTCAGATCAGTTCTCAGTGGTATCCCTAATTAAAATTTTTGTATAACCTATTACTCTTTGGAAAGAAATGAGGAGAGCAGGACACTTCTTGTTTGAGGGCAGAAGTATTTGCCCTTTAGGGAGGATCAAAGCTTACTGGAGTCAAAGAAAAGTCTGAGGTTTGGGTTCAATCCTTGGGCAGAAATATTGCATCCTTAATGCTCCAAACATTAATGTTGTCCTATGAAGGAGAAACTGTTACTGTCTCCACGTAGTGGATGGAAAATGGCTCTACTAAAGACTGGATCCTTGAGCATCTAATCCAGTTTGTTGCTGGAGGGCCAGCGACGGGCCATACCTGTCACGTCTGTGCCATGCCTGCGATGTCTGTGCCATGCCATGGCCTGTGACGCTGAAGTGCCCAAGCTAGTGAGTTTACCCAGTGTTGTACTCTATGGAGGAAGGTATGGAGTGAAATTACGTGGGCGCAGCACCATGCATACATAACTCTCTTGCTTTAGTGCTCAGCTGGTTAGGTATGTTGTAAATCTCTATAGATCTCGCAGCTTGAGGATTGGTGTGCCCATAGTCAGTCCAGGTGCACCTTGCACACGTGTGTTTGGTCTTCCCAGTTCCACGTGACTGCCTTCACCACTCTCCTGTCTCCCCTCCTTTTGGGCTATTTTTGTCAAGAACCCGGGCCAAACTTTATAATCCATTTGCAAATGTCAAAGTGTCATTTCTGAGTCTTCGGTAACCACCTGTCGCTGCAGCACGAGCTGCATAATTAGAACTGACAATCCCTGTCTAGAGATTTCTTGGAAGCTGGAAAAATGAGAATGTTGTCAAAAAAATAGCAATGCTTCCAGTCCGCAATGCAGTGATGGAGATGAAAGATGAGTGATTCCAAGTAGGCAGAGAATCTATCAGCCCAATGCCTTTTTCCTGACTGGTTTAGAAGTCCAAAACGTTCTGTAAGGGTTTGCATTTTTTCTTACAGCCTTAAAGAAAATGTATTTTAAGCAGGCTTCTCTATTTCTCTTCCTTCTCTGGTCCAAACAAACAGCAAGTTTCGTAGCAGTCATACTCAAAACCAAAATAAGGGTGGTAATTTCCTTTGCATCAGGTTATGAAAAGAATTTTTGTATTTTATTCATGTTTTAGATTTTTCATAATTTTCCATAAAATTATGAAACCCTTTAAAAGAGGATCTTATTTTTTCTAACAGAATAAAAAATAAATGTAATTGGAGGCAGTGTTGAATCATACCGTATTCTCAATTCTGAGTAACAGATAAAAATCTCAGAATGCAATTTGAATTGTTTTTAGGTGGACGGTGACTTTCAGTGGCCTTTAGTGCTCACATTTCAGGACAGAAAATAGCTGGAGAGGCAGGGATTTCTCTTCAGGAGTTGTTCAAAAGATCTGTTTGTAAGAGCTCTCGTCTTTGCTAGCGCTTTGGGAACTGAGCTTGGGGACCTTCTGAATTAGGACCTCAGTCTGAAACAGGGGAGCTGAATCTCACAGCCTGCCTGGCCGTGGGATCTTACACTGTCTGCACAGCGGGGCGTGCGGAGGAGCTGCAGCACACACTGCTCGGCACATCATGCGTGCTTCACTTCCACCCCACCTACACCCTCAAAAGCAGCATATATGTAATAGTCATTTGGATTTGCTCATGAGGTAGAGCTCTCCTTTGCACTTGTACAATGTATCAGAAATGACCTGGTGAGGATAGATGAGAAATGACTGGAAGTGTGTCTCAGGGTAATGAAAACAGGAGTTCTTTAGAAAGACAGGCTTGTTAACATAATTGTTATATATGTGATGGCAGAGCCAAAAAAGAAAACTCGACGTAGCTAATGGAAATACTGAACTGTACAAGTACTGCAGAATGCAGACAACGCAGCCCTTACATCTGCTGATGCGATTGTACTGCAAGGCACCACCCTGAAGCCACAAGAAGCCGTGAGGGTGGCAGCAGCGTGTGTGCCAACAGCAGAAGCGTGGTGCTCCCACAGGCAGTGGGGCCAAGGGGACTCCTGGCTGGGACAGCAGGGTGTGCCCCGGGTTTGAGTAACAGGGCACTGAGGTGGGAGAGCTCCGTGACTGGAGATTTCATTTCCTGGCTGGGTCACAAGTGTGCTGTGCAGCCTTAGGCATGTGATCTGATCTCGGTGTGATTGAGCTCTTCGTCTCAGACAGCAGATAAGTGCGTTTTCCTGCCGTGGTTACATGTCATGAAAGCTTTATGGAGAGAATGTCACTGGGCGCTGGGGGTCTCATCTCCACCGTGACTTTAAAGTGTTTCTACAATATGTTAATGAAACATTTGTAGGAGAAGGCAATGTTGGGATTTGGTGGTTATCAAAGAGGAGTGATCTCCACACTGCAGAAACCATGTCTCACCGAGGAGTAACCTGTTAGATGTGGGTCCCTGGTGCACTCACCCTGAACAGGAAGCGATTGTTCAGAGAGGTGTTTGTTTGGGACTAACCAGGGACTCAAGCGTGTGGGAAAGAGGAGTTTCCCCAAGTAGTAAACGCTTAGTAAACAGTTGGTGTGACAGTCCAGCTGTGCTACCAGCACATCTCCAGCTTACGAGACCAGGACAAGCCGTGGTCTCTAGGAGGACAAGCCCCCAGCTCGCTGTAGTGAGAAGGGACATTTTGGGAGGCCACACTCTCCTCTTTTTCATGCAGGGAAATCTCCTGTTAAAAGGGCCTTTTGCTTTCGTATAGAACAAGCAGCGCTGGAGTAAAATGTTTATTTTAGCATTGCTCTTCCAGCTGTATGCTTGTTGTTCTAGAAGGCAACTGAGAATGGCACACAGACTTTCGGTGGTCGACATAGGAGAACGTGGAACACCGACCTGGTGAATTAATCTGAATATAGATTTGTTGCTTAATATAGTGCAAAGTGGTGTAAAATCAATAAATACTACAGTGGCAAATAGAGATGGGTTTTGCCATTTGTGAATGAAAGAAATACAAATGAAAAAGATTCCATGCCTTCAGCTGAATTGCAAGCTGGATCGCCTGTGGAATGGAAAGGAGTTGGCAGAGCTTTTAGTTTCCTATTGACAAGGGGAGTATCAAGTATCCTGGATATGAGAATTGGATGCGCTGCACACCTAGTTTTACTGTCCTGATAATTATAGGCATAATCAAAGTTACTGACCACAGGTTAATGGTGCTGCTTTTTTAGTCTCACAGTCTAAATCAGCGTGTCGGTGTGCTGCCAGGAGCACTCCAGCCCCAGCGTGCTGGGAGAGCTGGGCAGCGGTGGGACTGCTCTGCACTCTGGCGGTGCTCCATCGCCAACCCTTTTTGCATCTGGGGGAGACTCAGCATCTCCTAAGGTCCCTCAACTGCCCTGGGAGAATATAGGAGTTATTTGAGATACTTTGCCTTCCAGTGATTTCAGTCAGGTTCCTCCTGCACAGAGTTCTGACCATTTTCCTCTTACCTGCTCCCAAAGGCAGCAGGTCTCACATACAGGATGAGCAGCCCTTAGAACAGGATATTTCAGGCTGTGTGTGTCTCGACTACCTTCCTCTCCCCAGAGTAGCTTCACTGACTGGATCTGACAAATCTAGAATACTGACCGTGCCCTTTACAGTGCAGTTCTAGCGTTCAGTCCATCCAATTTGTCACGTTCTTCATCGGCTCTGCTGCACTTGGAAGTCGGGTATTTATTACCCAGAGACAGACAAGCTGCCCGTGTGTCTCCTTTCTTTCCATGAGTATGAAGCAAAGTTGTTCTATTGTCATTACTCCTCCTTAAGCTTTACTGGAAGGAGGGGAGAAATGCCATTCTCAGTTCGGTAATGAAAAGCTTGGGCTACTGGACATGTTTATCATTCTTCTCCCACTTTGCTTGGGTGACTGCAGTGAAGGATACAGAGCGCATGTGGTTTTCAGATCTAGAGAGATATAGGAAGATGTAACTTAATTAACATAGGCAAGAAAGTGTTGTCACGTTCATTACAAACAGTTGTGGCTTCTAAAATGTAAAGCACAAGGTGGTGGGTTGAGTCCAGCAGCTTTCTGGCCACTCATCAGACAGTACTTGCCTGTCTAAAGCTCTCCTATGTGACAGTGCTGACGTTGCCGTGTCCCGCTGATTTAGAGGAGCAGACACCAAAGCCGTCTCGTTCTTTTGCTTATCCTGTGCTGGCAGGGTTGCTGCTCACTGAATATCAAGAGCAGCAGGTGGGCAGGAAGTCACCACCTTCCTTTTCCAGCTGGAAAGCAGGAATTGCAGCCTTGCCAACAGCAAATGAGGGATGGCCGTAGCAGCAGCGGGAGTGGAGAACGGCAGGAGTGAACGAAGCCATTTGATTTCTTTGCATTGCCTGCTTGCCAGAGACACAGTTTCACCCAACACCGCATCCCGCAGAACTGTATCGTGCCCTCGGTGTGGCTGTGATCAGCTGCTGGTGCAGGTGAAAAAAGGGAAGGACTGTCCTCTGACTACGGATAAATTTTAAGCAACAGAAAGATGTACTTGAGTAACCCAAGCACCTGAGCTCGCTCTTGTTTCTTATAGATGAAGCTTTGCAAAATCCCTGTAAAACAAGGGGATAGTATCCTCATTTTACAAATACATCAAAGGGAGATTAAAGCCCAGATTCTTAAAGAGATTTAACCAGCGAACTTCCCTGGAGTTCAGTGGAATTAACACTTGGATATCCTTGAGAGTACGGATCTCAGTGAGTCATCTCATAAGTACGTGATGGAGTTGGGAATTAATCCCAGACTTTTTGTTCTGTGCCTTTACTTTCCTTCCTGCAGATGAGAAAAGCACTGCTCATTGCGCCGAAGGTACTCTGGGTTTCATGCGGTCACAATTTAATCGAGCAGAGTTTCATTGTGATAGTTTTGTTTCAGTTTGTGGCCCCAGTTGATTCTGGCTTATTGGGGAAAATTTGGAAGAATATATTTGTTCAGAATTTGTAATTCTGTAAAGTAGTCTCATGAAATTATGCTAATTTCCCTGGAATTTCATCTCTGACAGAAAAAGGAAAAAAAGGATGCTAGCAGGTTCCTGTTGTGTCAAAGAAACATCTTGTTTTGACATTTCCAAAATGAAATGTTTTGATTTTTCATTTTAAAATAAGTTTTTTCCTTGATGATATGGTATTTTTCCATAATTTTAATCATTTGAAATTGAAATTAAACTGAATTTCATGACCCAAAAACGAAGCCACGTGTAGGTGTCTTTAAAGCCTCCTGAAATGAAGCATTCCCCCTCCCGGCAGCTCTCCTGCCAGTCCCGTGGGAGAGGGGCTGCTCGGCACTGGGAACACGTCATGCCCGGGTGGCTCCTGGCTGTCCTGAGCACAGTGGCTGAGTGGGGACAAGAAAGAAGCTCTTTACAGACTGCAGGTAGCCCTTAGGCAGGTGCTAAATCACAGGTAAGGACAGCGTGTACTGGGGTGTAGTGATGTGTCCACACATGACTGCGTGGCAGATGCTCTTCTCTCACTACATCCTTGAAAGATGTACGGATTCTCTGTACACCTGCAAATCCACTACCTAGAGATAATTTTAACTGTTCGTGGTAGCAGAAACGGGTGCAAAAGCCACATGGAAAGGAAAAAAGAAAACCCACCACCATCAAAATCTTATATTCCAAATCTTGATTTAAAAAAAACCCAAAAGGTGATTCCTGAGGAGAGACTTTTAATGAAGGGATTTTTCAGTTAATAACACCAACACACCACAAACACTGTCAGATCCGTAACGTTCACAAAGGAAGTATTAAACTTGCAGCTAGAATTGGATGTTTGCCCAGAACTGTAAGTCCTTTTAGAATGTGCCATTGCATATTTCAGTCAGGTGAGGATAATATATTGATGTTTGCCACAAAGCTGTAGAACAAACTAAAAAATTTGTTGGAAATTAATTGGTATCAGAGTTCTCTTAATCAATATGCTCTGTGATGTGCTTCGGGGGGATTAGTGCAATAAAAAACGTTTTTCATTTGTACAGGTCCCTGCTAATATCTATTTATTGCTGAACTTACTCTGGAGCAGTGCTAGATGTGCTCCCATCGTGACACTGTGGAGATGCCTGTCAGGAAAGATGCTGTTAAGAATCTTAGAAACTAAGGGAGGTGTTTGTCTCTGGGTAAAAAAGGAGACGGCATTGTGGATCTCAGTATTTTTTGGTGTCACCCTGCAATAAGAAAACCACTGCACAAAAGTGAGGACACTTTGAAGATGTGGACCGTCAAATTTCAGAGCACTCTCTCTTTTTTCTGAATCTGTAGAGTTCAGACACGTCACTTGACACCACTTCTAAAAAATGCACCACCTTTCTGCCCAGAGGGGAGAACCGGGTACAAAGGAATGGCAAGGTGTGAAGCCTGGTGAACACAGCCTGTCGTTTACCATCTGTGAAAGGGTATTTTCAGGTTTTGGCAGATACTTCAATACTCACAGTCAAAATTCAAAATATTTAAAATTAAGAAGACCTTATGCAGTGCAAATCCCCCCCAAATGGGGAAAGCTGTTGAGGTGATGCTAGATTTAAAATCTGCCTGGAATCTAGGGTTCAAGCCAAGGCATTCTTCATTCCACATCGGTGGAGCAGCCTGGCTTGGGTTGTTTACCCTGCGGAATGCGCAAGTCGCCGAGTAACTGAGGAACAGGAGGAGCGTCCCTAAACTTCATGTGGTACCCGTTTGCCTTTACCGTTTCTTTCTGGGGATAAAAAATGATCTTTCTTTTCTCTGCAATACAGGAGGTGCTTTAATTACTCCTCGGGAGCAGCTGTTCAGTGTTTGTTCCTAATTCCAGCAGCATCCAGGGTGGTTAACAGATCTGCTGCTGCCCTCAGATCTGAGAACAGAGATTTCTTAACCTCGGGGTCCTTCCAGAATCCCAGGCTCAGACAGGTCTGTTCTCAAGACATATAGTGGGCTTGAGGCTGGTCTACCCCCTGTGCTGCTGCTTCATTAAGGTCGTTGATCTCTCCCTTGCGTAATTTCAGCCTGGATTCAGTTATCACAGTAACGAACCTCACTCCAACACCTTGGGTTAAGCGCGGGTGATTAAAGGTGACTCCGCCTCCCCGGAGTCATTTATAAGTGACTTATAGAGCTAATAATGGCCTCATCCTTTTGTACCTTGGTACACAGCTTGTGTTCTGGAGTCTTTTATAGCTCAAATGAGCTGCTTTTGCTTATTTATTTCCCTCCTCATTCATTTTTAATGGTTATAAGAGACTCCCCCATTCTTCTTCTGACAGCAGTGATTTAGGCAGGGCTCATTAGCATAACTTACATTACTAAATATCGCCATTTATGCTGGTAGACCAAGGAAAATGTGTTCAGTGCTAAATCAGAAGAGATCCCATGAGCTTGCCAAGGTGGCAGGGCTGTGTTTGAAGCGTATATTATACATGGAGAGTGCTTGCGTGTGGGAGGGATCACTTACAGGAACGTGGACTGGGGACAGAGTCCCAGACTGTTTCTGAAATATGGATTTTATGTGGAAATAGCAGAGGCTTACTTTCGTAATTGGCCACCCTTGAAATGTCTAGACCAAAACTGCTCTAGGTACATCTTATTTTCAAAGACTTATTAGCTGTGACTTTGTAAGAGCTCCAACAGAATTACTCTAGCAGAAAAGCAGTTTCCTGTGAGGGTTTTACCATTATCCCATGGGAATTTAATAATGGTAATGAGGTGGGGAAAGACTGTTTCAGCTATTTCTGAGAGGTAACAGTGAAATGCTGGCTACCTCTTCTGGGAGTTACGATGTACGTTCCTGTTTCCCTCCCTCCCGTTAGATCTTTGGATTCCGTTCAGCCCAAAGCTGACACGGAGTGTATGGGACCAAAGGAATAGTCAGCCGCACAAATTCCCATCTACCATAGACAGCCTGGGCAAAAGGGTAATGGGGAAAGCGGTCAGGTCTTTTTCGGAAAGGAATGAGAACAATGTTCACTGAAGAAGCGGATGCGGGAGGCCGCGTGGTAGGGATCACATGGCACTTGTGAGGGGCCTTATTACTACTTTCAGGCTGGCTGAAGTCCTGCTACTACAAGGCTTCCACAGGTTTAGTGTTTTCTTCCACATATAGACTAGTAAACTGCAAAAAAAAAATAAGAGAAGCTAATTAAAACTAATTTCTCTTGCTTGTGGTCACACCTGAAGAGCATACAGAATGTGAGGTGTATTAAAGGACAGCACTGACTCCTTTTCAAATAACACAAACAGGCTTTTTAAATAAACAGAGAAAAGAAGTGCCTTGGACCAGCAGTGCCCCCTTCCTTTTCTGGTCAGTATTTGTTTGCCAAGGAAACAGTCTGTGTTAAAGTGACACAGCAGCATCACTTTCATAGCTTCAAAGCCAGCAGCTGAGTTTGGGGCTCAGTTTTGGGGTACCCCAAGCTGCATGCGGGGCTGAGGAATGCATCTTTACAGCGAGGATTTTTGTGGTAGGAAGCAGCAGTGATTTACCTCTATTCCCGTTTCTGACAATAGGACTGGGGGCTTGGATGAAATGCAGTGCCGAGCACATTTGAAATATTCCACTCTGCACATTTTGTAGCACTGATGATTGAACTCGACATCCAGCTTGCCAGCAGCCGTGCGTTTGGTATGTACATGGCGCACTTAGAAATCTCATTCCCAATTCTGTGCTGTGCTGGCAATAAGGGACCTCTGACCCCCGCTGCCCTGGCGCACGGAGATGAGATAGGTGTGTGTGACTCGGAGGAAGCTGCGTTGTTCAGCGGTGTAAGAAGAGGTGGAGCAGCAGGAGCCAAACGAAACCCAAAGCACTTTTAAAACCTACCAAGTCCATGCCCAAAAAAGCCATTCAAACCCCAGCTCCCTCAAAAGATAAAAGTGCCTTGTACTGAGAGAATTTCTGGAGCATCTCGTGAGCATGAAGTACAGCCTCCCTTAATTAATGGAAGGCAGCTCAGCATAGTTGCGTGAAAAGCTCCAGTGACATAAAGCCCAGAAAAGCTTTAGCAAGGGAGCACAGCACCAGAAGGGTTTAATGGCATTATAATGCCCTTGAATTACAGTGGCCACAACACAGAGAGATGAATTCCAGCAGTACAGTAGCAGTAAAAGAAAAGCTACTCTTTCTCTCTTGAGCCTTTGTCACCTTGAAAACTGGAGT
The DNA here is from genome assembly GCF_000710305.1 of Buceros rhinoceros silvestris. Classification (NCBI taxonomy): domain Eukaryota; kingdom Metazoa; phylum Chordata; class Aves; order Bucerotiformes; family Bucerotidae; genus Buceros; species Buceros rhinoceros. The sequence goes on from NW_010433103.1 coordinate 152,710, forward strand.
TGCCATCCCTGAGATACCAAAACTCGAAGGCAGGAGGGAAGGGAAAGCAGATACGGCTGGGAGTACTCAGATTTTGGAAAGAAAACAAGTCAGTTTTCCCCACGAACCGCCCACCTTGCTCCAGACCCTTCCTGTGTCGTTTTATAATGTGTTTAATAGTTTTCTGAAATCCATCTGGTTTGGGACCAAGCTTTTGCAACCTCACAATTTCCTGAGTACCTGACTGTTGAGAGCTGTTTGTTGATTTCGTACAGGCCCTCTCTTGCGTTCACACGCTCTTGCGCATGTATCCCAGGGTGTGTGCGGTCGCTCCATTCATGCGTTTAATAAACTTGAACCACGGCCATTCCCGTTGTGTGTGGCGAGGCGTGTAAAGCAAGAACTGTAGTACAGGAAGGAGGGCTGGTAGTTAAAGGCTGTTTATACGCATTAATGCTAAAGAAAAGGAGCTGCCTGCCACACTGAGGAACTGAAATCCGTTACAGATTGAAAAGGAGACCTGCAGGCTCTGAAAAGGCAATGGCAGCAGAAGCTTCTCTGCGCTGCCCCGTCAACATTAACGAGGAGGAGCCGTGCAAGGGGGGACTCCGTCGCCCCCTCCGCCTGTGCCAGCTGCAGGGGCTGCCCGGAGGCTGCCAGCTGCTGAGCTGTGTTTGACGGGTCTTTGCTCATGTGCGTATATTTGTCCTGCAGAGGCTCGGCTGAGTCCCATCAAACTCATTCCACAAAATAGTCAATCACTTCCAACAAACAGCATAGAAAACTCAGTCTCAAAAGAGACTGAGAAGCTCGGTTTTTCTTCTTTGGCTCCATCTTTTTAGTCTTTCTCTTGTGCTGGAAGATGAATGGTTCGGATGTGTCTGCAGTAACGCAGGCATGGCTAATCCGCCTTTCTATTGATGACCTGTTTCTGAATGTCCTGGACTGATTTATGAAAATGTACTGTACTTTGCACCATGTTTTGATGTTGCTCTGTTAGGACTGCATGCAAACTGCAGCAGAACAGTGATGCTTATTCATTCAAACAGTGAAGGGCTGGCTGGGAACTGAATGAGCTCATAGTTGTTGCCGTCTTCACTTTCAGAAAGGGAAACAGGAGCAGGCGGGTATCCCAAGCCTAGTCATTCTATTCCTGACCATCAATTTGTTTTATAAATCATAACAGTGGAAGCACAAGGTCATGGTATTTATTTAATCATTCATATGGTAGATCTTTAGGGAATGATTCTTTTTTTAACTCTCTTTCTGTAGTAGACCCTGATAAAGTTGGAACTGAGGTCTGTTTGCCTGCCAAATTTTCTTTCTCTTGTTACTGCTTGAACATTAATGAATTTAAAATCTGCGAGTCTGATTCCCATCTCTTACTTCAATAATTCAGCATAATTCAGCAGTTTTCTCTCTCGCCTGGGAGAGTCTCAGCCTTGTTCCAGCCCCTGTATGCTGAACTGCTCTTTGCACACAGAAACTAATAAAAACAAGAGCAAAATCCCACCTGCGCGATCTGTGTGTGCTTCAAAAGCCAGCAAAGCCTTGCCCCGGTGGGAGGAGGTTTGACAGGTCCTCTGCCAGAAGCCCTGTTGCCAGTGCAGAGCAGAGGACATGCAGGGGCGACAGGAGAGGTGTGCTGGGGAGCAGGGCTCCAGGGGCTCAGCGCTCCGCTCTGCAGAGGGCACTGCGGTGGTTTGGAAACATCCCACAACTATGATTTCTCTGCTGCAAGGCACAGAAGTTTATCTGTTACCTTAAATCACTAGGAAATGGTTTCAGTCCTGGACTGATCACCTATGGGGACATTTAATTGCCTAATGTGTTAATTAGCTAAGATTCACGAGCATGAGGTGTTGCTAGCTGGAAGCAGAGCTGGTGGGGGTCACACTGAAAGGTGTTCCCTGTCCCCATGTGCTACTAAAGAAAACAGTTGTGTTCAGACTGTTCACTTGTAGCTGTGGTCCAGGCTGCAGAGCGCAAGGACAAGTGAAGGACCTCGGCTCCCAGGCTGAATGTTTTCCTTGGGGTCACTTTGATCTGTTGCCTCTTGGGTGGAAATTAGCACTTTGAGACTCTGAGTTTTTCTTCTCATGCGTGCCAGGGAAAAGAGGAAAGACAGAAGCAGCAGACAGAGCTTGTTAGTGCACAGGAGAGTGCCCTGGATGAGAACAGCTCTTAAGAGCCAAAGATACCACAGGGATAAGTGCAGAGCCGGCAAGGAATGGACGATTTCCACTTAGGGAAGCAAGGAACCCCACAGGGTGGGAGAAGGAGCAGATGTACCAGGCACTGCCTGAAGGTCTTCTGACTTCCCCCCGTCAGACAGGCTATTAGACATTACGGGTAGGAAGTTTAATGTGGTTCTTGCCTTGAAAATACTACACGTGTATTAGTGTGCCTTCTGCATGGATGCAAGAATAACATCTGCTTTCTTCCCGCTGCCCAAACATGCTGCTTCCAAAAGGGGAATGTGCTTATGCCTCCAGCCTTCCCTAAAGCCATTTCTGCAGGCTCCCAGAAATCTTCTTCTGGAGTTTTGCAGAGTCTCATTTTCCTCAGCTCAGGCCGGTTTGGATCAGCGTTATGATGAAGTGGATGTTACATTAGTGCCACAGGCCCCCGCTGGAGCTGGGACCCTCTGTGCTCTGCTGCCTGCTCTGCGGTCCTCCCCTGGCGTGTCATACCTCTGGGCTTTAAGGCTTTTTGACAGCAGCTCGATTTTCTTGCCGTGCAGCACAATGAGATTGGATCCTAACAGGAGCCGTTAAGAGCTCGTGTAAAACATGCTAACACGAGAACATCCCGAAAAACATAATTCTGCCTGTCAAAAACTCCTTACTTACCTGCTGGAACTGATAACAAGTATAAGATTTTGACCTTTGCTTGCAGGAGAGATATTGCAAGAGTCGTGATAACCTTTTTTGGTGTCTTAACCTAGGCTCAGACAAGCAAGGACAAAAATGGATTTGCTATGCATCTGTCCGTAGGGAGGTTGTTGTTTAAAGATAATAATATTAGGAACACAAATTACCCTAAAAAGCTGGTGATATTTAAATACGATTTATATTCATTAAGCATTTAAACAGAAAAGTAGAAAATGGCATTAAATTCAGATGAGGATGAGACGATGCATTCTGGAGTCAGAAATATTAAAAACATCTACAGAATGGAATAGAAGGTCCAGCTGGTAATGGATTGTGAGAAGAGTTCAGGGTTTTAATAGATCATTCCTTCAGATCATCAGCACGGTAAAGTGGTAGTTAATAAATTATTTGACATGTACATTTACTCTCATATATTTTAACTAGCTGTAATGAACAGGTCCTGTCAGCTCACCTAGATCCTTGCAATAGCTGCTAAATCGCTTGAGTGAGATTTAGTAACTCTCAGCAATATTGATGTCCAGAGCTGCAGGTAATAAATAACGTGACATCAGGACTAGCTTGAGCAGAACATCCTGTAAGACCTTTGCCAGGTTTGCAGCAGAGATGAAGCTGTTTGGCCCTGGTGAACACCACGGAGCATCAGTGAGCTCTTCTCTGTGATTAGTTTTTGGTTGATGTGACCACCCCATGCCCCGGCACCTGTAATGGGACAGCTGAAGAACCCTTTGTCCCAATTTGGGGATAACTAGAGAAATTCATCCCCCACACAATTCTGTGTACAGGCAGTTACCTGTAGGTAGCTCCCCGCAGGCACGTGGTCTTCCTTGGGCTGCGCACAAAGTAGAGGAGGAGGGTAGTAGAATCTGGCTGAGCTTTGGGGAGAAGAATCATCTCTTGGTGCCATTATCCTAGGACTATCCTAGTGCTGGAGCGGGAATTAAGGACAGAAAGAAGCTGTTCTTTTATCTTAGATTATACCGGAAATGTTTACAGCAGAAAAAGCCTGCCCGTTAAAATGATGCCAAATTACACAGGCTATTAAGGGCACACCAGGCACCTTTCTTGTTATTCTTAGTTGTCCTCTGAACTTGGAGCTAGTTTAAACTTACATCCTTTCTGCTCATCCCACTCACATTCCCAGCATGTGGTCATACTTTATAATTTGTGAAGAGACTCATTAATTTTTTTTTCTTTCTCCTTTTTTTTCAGGTTTCTGACAGATGCGACTATGTCTTTGTCAATGGGAAGGAAATGAAAGGCAAAGTGAATGTCATAGTTAATTTTACTTACCAGCATCTGAGTGCCCCTTTAGAAATGACAGTCTGGGTTCCTCGTCTCCCGCTGCAGATAGAGGTTTCTGACACAGAGCTAAATCAGATCAAGGGCTGGAGAGTCCCCATCATCTCTAATAAGAGGTAGGTTTCATTAGAGGATTCTCATTCTGTGCTGTGCACTTGCCAAGGACCTGTCAGGGCCAGTGAATCTGAACATGCTCATTTGACCTTAATGCAATTCCGGTGTAAATTTGAAGGTCACCAGACATTTATTCAATAGGCTCCTGAACTGGACTTATGAGGGAAATGGAAGCTGCAGATTGCATGATCCTGCATTGGAAATCAATTTCCTTTTATAGCTCTAGCGACCGAGATGGCAAGAGCCAATCGGTCAAGTTAGGCAGGATCAGCCTTGAGGCAGCAGGAGGACGTCAACAAGGACCAGCTCTGGCAAGGCCGGTCGGTTTCCAGCCTTGTTCACAGGTCCTGTCAGTTAACTTATTCATTGTTAATGGTCGCAGTTGGTACACACTTGTTTCATATCACTTTAGGGCCCAGAGGCACTGGGCTTTGAAGATACTCTAGGGCTTTAAAGATACTGTCCGTGCCCACAGGTCAGTGGCATGTGAATGACAGGACAGAGGACGGATGGAGGTAGATCTAGACTGTTTGTTTTTGTTGTCAGTGTTGTTAAGAACAAGAAGAACAAATTGATAAGGTAGGTACTTGCTATTCCTGCCTACCCGTGAAGACATCATTTATTACCAGGTTAGTATCACAACAAAGGGATCAGGATTTTGGTGGAGGTGTGGTTTTAACCTGAATGCTGTACAGAAAGGGATGTGTATGTAGGTGCCAGCAGAGGGGATTTCTATGGCAACACAAAGATGTTTATGGGAAGATCCAGGAAAAAAAAAAGTACGAAGGTCCTGAAAGTAAGGACTTAACATGGAAAATGATGAGAGAGATTTGGAAAGGACAATGTGCTAGTGAGGCCAGCAGGCCAGCTGGTGATTTCAGCAGCTCTTCTGGAGATCTGGGCAGCCTGGAGCTAAGAACAAGGGAAGCAGGATAGAAGCAGGGGAACCTGGCTGACTTGAGAAACGCACTAAAGGAAGCAGCTTCAGCAGGGCAATGGAAGGGGGCAAAAGCCCCTCGTTCTAGTAACTAGGCTGCAGAGTTATGACAGCAATAGCTCTCCTGTTGCAAGCTCTCCCAGCACCAGTTTAAATTAATTTTTCACTCTTGATGTTCTACCAGACCAGCCAGAGACAGTGATGATGAAGAGGAGGATGAACGTAAGGGAAGAGGCTGTGCCCTTCAGTACCAACATGCGATGGTGCGAGTCCTCACGCAGTTTGTAGCTGAAGCCTCAAACCCCAGTGGCCAGCTGAACTATTTACTGGGTTCTGACTGGCAGATTGATATTACCGACCTGGTGAGTGACTTCATGCAGGTGGAGGAGCCAAGAATCGCTAAGCTACAGGATGGACAGGTTTTGATTGGGCAGGAGCTTGGAATGACGACAATTCAGGTAGGGAAAATTAAATACTTACTCCTTTTCCTCTGTTAACCTGCCACTTCAGAAACTGGGGTACTGATGAGGTTTACAGCAGCTGCTTCTATTAGCAACAGAAATCGAAGCCATGTATTTTTGAATGGAGCAGAATTGCTAGGACTGGAGGACACATGGAAGAGAG
>NW_010433103.1:158636-173495 GCF_000710305.1 Buceros rhinoceros silvestris
AGAGCGGTTTTCTCTTTTTATGTTGTGCCCCAAAGCACACAGATTGCACTTTTAGTAAATTTAGGCCACCCTGTGTGCTTGGGGGTGTTTCTGATAATGTTTGTCTAAGGCCCTTTTTGAACGTGGACGCAGTATATGGGCTATCGCAAGGCATGCAGCGGGTGAAACAGCTCGGTCTTCTCAAAGCCTACAGTGACAGAGCAAAGAGTAAAGTAAAAACCAGCTAGTGCTGGTTGAGGAACTGAGACTAGAATATGAGTCCTGTGAGATCGAGTCCCTGCACACCTTGCAAGCTCGAGCGGTGAGTTACAAAATTCAAATCATTAGGGTACATTGCAGGATACGCACAAAGCAAAAATAACACTAGGTACTTCTAGAACAATGTTAAAACACTGACTGATTAGTAACGACTAAGCTGTGTTCTGCGGGGATGCAGATTTAGTTTCATCGGTTTCAGCCGATACGGCCAAGAATCTGGCCTATAAATGCCACTGTGCGTGTGGCGTTCTGAAGTGCCGCACCTAAACCTGTGCATCCTGTCACCGGCAGCTCTTCACGTACAGTTCTTCCTGCTGTGCCGAGAAATACCGGCCTAGAAAATGGGATCCCAGAAGGAAAGAGAAGAAAAAAAGAGATGAATCCAGTGATACTACAGAGCAGAAAACATGTTAACAAGCACTTGAACAGGAAAAAAACCCAGCTCTACAAACATGCTCATCATCCCGAGCTGTCAAACCAGAAAACAAGCAGCACCCCTGTCGATAACACAGGTTGACAGGGCTGGAGAAAGGGAACTCAAGATTTTGACTTTCTGCAAAATCTGTAAAGATTTTCTGAATGACATTCCAAAGCTCTGGGGCTTACAATGCTCCTAAACATGACATAAAACTGTGGAAAGAAAAATCTGGGGGAAAAAAGCTGAGCGCAAGTTATATTTAAAGAATACCTCTTATAAACTGCTTCCAAAATGCTCTGTACTCTCTCCACATCATTAAATTCAACCTGCTTGCTAATGAGCGTCTTTGGATGTCACGTATCGGTGCACTGACCTCCGTGCCCTTTTTTTTAACCAAAATACGCTTTCTCTGTCAACTTTGTGTACAGGGTCATGAGTGTTTATTGCAGCAATACATTAGCCTTCTTTCTATCGGATAGAATTAAATACCATTTATTCTATGGATTTTATATAAACCTACAGCTTGCATTATACATATGCTACCTAAAACGGGATCATTAATAAAATAATTGCATTTCAAGTAAAGATTCCGTTTACAAACAGTTGATCCATCAGAATCAGATGCGGTTGGCATGGCCCAGAAGTGAATGGCATGGCCGATTAGAATTAGGTTGATAAAACACGTTCTAAGCACCCTGTTATTGTGGAAGAGTTATAAAATGTGACTGGCCATTTTTTAATGATGTTTTAATAATGTCTGCCTGCTAAGAGCAATTCAGCTCATTAACATAAATATCACTTATCCGTATTACAGTGGCTCCGTGCAGCTATTGTGCTTGGTGCTCTGCAAAATGGCTGTTGCTAACTTCAATTTTTCTTTTCAGATATTGTCTCCCCTTTCAGACGCTATCTTGGCTGAGAAGACAGTGACAGTTCTGGATGAGAAGGTGACAATAACTGACCTGGGGGTGCAGCTGGTGACTGGATTGTCGCTTTCTCTGCAGCTCAGTCCGGGAAGCAATAAAGCCATCTTTGCTACAGCAGTAGCCCAAGAGCTGCTCCAGTCTCCAAAGCAGGTACTATTGCCCCCACCTACTCTGTCGTGGAAAGACACCACTTGGATTCACCATACGCAACCTGATAAGCTGATGGGATCATCACGTCCCATCCAGCACCTCCTAGATCACAGGAGATGCTGCCAACTAGACTGCCAAGTTCAGCCTTTTGCCACAGACAACCAATCCACCCTTGGCGCACACCTTTCCCTGAGAAGGTGCTTTGCATGGTACCAAACTCTTCGTCCTTTAGCTACTTTCTGTGGGTATTTTCAGAAGTTAGGGAACACCCCTTCCGTTCTGATTCATTACTAGAATATGAATCAGAGCCATTGACTCATTTCCTGATTCATGATTTCACAAACCAGGTTTTGTTTATTCTTAGTCCCTGTATTAGGGAACCAACAGATACCAAGGGCTTTTGGACTTTGCGATGTCCCCGTCAGTCCCTGCTTGGTATGTGCCCTTGTGCTTCTGTCTACATTTGAAATTTAAACTTTTTTTTCAACTCTGGGACTTACGTCAAGGGTGCACTGGGCTCTTAACACTTAAACGTGCTCTCAGCTTTAAAGGTAAATGGTCATGGCATGCGCTTTTGAAATCTGGCCGACTGCTGAGACACTTTAATTCATTGTGGGGTCTTATCCTTGGGATGCGGGATGAGAAATAATGCAGAACTGCTGTCTTTATAGGGTGATAAAAATCAGGCTCCCATAGTCTTCCAGAAGTTAAGAAATCAATGCCAAGCAGCTAGAAATAAGGCCAGTGAGCTAATCCATTGCTGACATGGGGAGTTAAACAAGCTACCTTGAAATCAGCCCAAAAGCTGGATTGATGGCATTTAGTCCGAGAATGCTGCCCAGCACTGACATTTCAGTTCCCAGAAATGGAGCCTAGATGAGTCCCTCTCTGGGTTTCGGGGTACAGCATCAGATGGGTATTAAACCAGTGAGGAAGATGTGCACCTTCCACCCTGCAAGGACTGACTCTGTTTTCAAAGGCATCTGATTCCTTCCATTGCTTAGTACGTGATTTTCGGAGCACAATCCCTATAATCAAAGCAATGCAAAATCATTAAATGATTACGCAGCTTTAAGCAACACAGTGGGAGGATGAGAGTTGATGACACAAATTCTATGTGGCCTTCAAGAAATATCCAAAGATTAATAAACACAAAGCCAGGATTTATGTTAGTGTCAGCAAAGTCTTAGGGCTCTGTCCCGAAATAGAGACAGAAGTAAATCTCCCGGTGAAGGAAGCGGGGCTTTGTGGCTGCGAGGATTTCAGAATCAGGCCAGTAGATTATGCACGACACAGCCCCAAAGACTGGAGGCTGATTCTCCGTGTTCTGAACAGGTGAATGCCTGTGTGCTGGAAACGGCCTCAAAGATAATAATATGTATTTATTCTCTGTGTATATGTTGAACTAGAATGTAACTACCATCTGTTTGAGAAACTGCTTATATAGGGAAACAAGACTAATAATCACACTTTCTGCACGTACAGTTATTAATCGGTTGGTTGGCTGTTTGTCTGTCAGGCTCTCTCTCAGAGAATGGTCATCCCAACCCTTACCAGACAAGAGCTCACCTCGTCTTAGACTCTAAAGAATCCACTCATCAAGCCAGGAGTCTTTCTGTGTGGATTCTCCAGTGTCTAACAAGGTGCAAATATCCCAGCTAAAACAGAGCAAGTCAGAGCATCAGAGACAGGAACTGGATTCCAGGAGAGCAATCTGAATTTTGCCCGTGAATGATTGGCACATGAATGCCAGGATTTTTTCAGGTGGCATGACAATTTTCAATAGCCATTTGAGAGTCCTCAGAGGACCTGATTTTCAGAAATGGGTGAACACATGCTTTCTGAAATCTAAGAATACTTTAAAATGCTTCAAGTCAAGCTTCCCAGGAGTGCTGTGCCATTACACATGTGCAAGCACAGAACTAGTACTCAGGTCTCACCCATTTACATTCAATAAGCCTCCACGCACTCTGAAGTACAAAATCTGCATCAGTGTGTCACGAGATTAAACTTTATCATTGTCTTGCTTTTGATTGCTAACAAGCATGAAAATTACCCTGGCCATTTCCTACAGCAACTGATTGGTTTCCTCTGCTTGTACAAAACGCTTATTTAATTTGAGAGACAAAGATCAAGGACTGAAGGTATGGAGCCATGTATGGACCTACTTGCTGTGTTAGGTATTTTTTAACGTGTGCTGTGTGTAATAAGAGGAGACTTTGTATTTTAAGCGGTTTAGAAATAATGTAAATTTTTTTATTTAAATATACACAGTAAATGATCCCAGTCGCTGGTAATGCTTTCTGACATGTAATTTATTATGGCGCTGAAGTAGACTCTGCAGAGCCCAGGGGATTCAGCTCCTTTAAGCACCTTTGGGGAAACAAATCTTATTACCAATGAGTGTTTTAAACTAGCATTTCTCTTCACAACTTGGCAAGATATTAATTTTATTGCTCTCCCTTTTTATTTGTTTTCTGGATATATATGGTGTATGGATCTTGTGAGGAGGAGGGAATAGACCAGGACAGAACATATCTCCCTCTATATTTATTCTGAGCGCGTGTGTATTTATTTTATTTATTATAGGAAGCAGCCATCAGCTGCTGGATCCAGTTCAGTGATGGATCTGTTATGCCCCTGGATATTTATGACTCCAAAGATTTCTCCTTGTCAGCTACATCTCTGGATGAGAAGGTGGTCTCCATTCACCATGACCCCAAATACAAGTGGCCTGTGATTGCTGCTGAGACAGAAGGCCAGGGGACACTGGTGAAGGTAGAGATGGTGATCAGTGAATCGTGCCAGAAATCCAAAAGAAAGAGCATTCTCGCAGTTGGAAGTGGTAGCGTTAAAGTCAAGTTTGGGCAGGGAGATGCCAACCCAAACATCAGTGACAGTAAACACAGGGGTGCTGGTGTTCACCTAGAAAATCGTGCCAGTGACCGGCGTCAAAAAAACACTTTGCAGGAAAGAGCTGGGCTAGATGGCCAGTATTACAGCTCCTCAATGGGCCATGAGCAAGGCAAAGGGACCACCACTCAGAGGTCTATTTTAAGTAAAAAAGAAGACAGAGAAAGCCTCCTGGATGACGACAGTCATCTGCAGAACATCCCAATAGACTTCACGAGCTTCCCAGCACAGGTGGATCTGCCAAGAAACAGCGGGGACTTGGAAGAGAATGACCTAGTCCAGAGCCCTAGGGGACTCAGCGATCTGGAGATAGGGATGTATGCTCTTCTAGGAGTCTTTTGCTTGGCAATTCTGGTCTTCCTTATCAATTGTGTCACTTTTGCTTTGAAGTACAGAAACAAACAAGCTCCCTTTGAAGAGCAAGAAGGTATGAGCCATTCTCATGACTGGGTTGGGCTGAGCAACAGGACAGAACTTCTGGAGAATCACATAAATTTCTCCTCTCAACAAGACGAACATATCACAGCCATTGACAGAGGAGTGGACTACGAAGAGAGCAAGTATCTCCTCAACACAAATGTGGCCAAAAATATCGATGGACAATCTTTCAGGTCTACTGAGTCCACATTCACTGAAGGGAAAGAACAGAAAAGTGAACCAACTGCTTCTCCTACCTCTAAGAGGAAACGGGTCAAATTCACCACCTTTACTACCATCTCCTCTGATGATGGGTGTCCAACTGTCAACTCAATCTTGATGAGCAGTGAGGATGACATTAAATGGGTCTGCCAGGATATGGACCTGGGGGAGTGCAAAGAACTTAAAAACTATATGGAGAGATTACATGAAAATGTGTAATGAGACACAAAAGACTTTTTCGTTTTGTTTGTTCGTTTATTTGTTTTTTCACTCACCTTCTGCCTTTAATTTTGGGTAGTGGGGCAGAATGTGCTGTTGATAACAAGAATCAGCTGGTGGATGATAACTCAATGGAGCCCCAAGAAGCCACCCAAAAGCAGCTGGGAGAGCAGAGAACCTGGACAGCTCTTAAGATTCAAATCTTCTCTGTGCTCAGAGATGAAAGCGAGAGATATGTGTGGTTTTTTGATGCATGGTAACAGGAAAGAAAAACTTAGCAAAATACGGTCTTGTTCTCTGAGCTTTCCCAGGAAATCAATAAATATAACAAACTCCAGTGCCGTTTGGATATTACAAAGTTCGCACAGCTCTACTGTTCAATATTGCAAGCTTTGGTTAAAAGCAAAAAATCAGTCTCAGAATAAATAGATCCACAAAGAGAGCATGTCATTCAAGCCACATGCAGAGAATATCCATCCAAGAACATTAATTTAAAGCTGACAAAACCCAACAGTGTGAGAAAAGTAGCTCCCCGAGCTGAAAAGTCACGAGTTTCCAAAGAATCTGGAGGGGGAAAAGGAGTACCTGGGCTGTTTACAAACCAGCATGTCTGCCTCCCAAGCACTAAGAATGGATACACGTACACAGTTAAAACTGAAACTCTCTTTTTAAGTAGATGCCAAGGTAATAAACTTTGCCAGCCAGTTTTCAGTATTTCTTAATTTGTAAAATAGGAGAAGATATAATCTAGACTCAGAATATCACTCGTATAATGGAAGGTCTGTTTTGGAAAGTTTGAGAGAACAAGCTATTTTTAAAAGCCCACTTTATTTGATTGTCCTGTTTCAAATTTGTATTCCCAGCCATTTCCCGGGAGCCGTCCCCACCTGCTACCCTCACTAGCATCAGTCCACTTCGGAAGCGTGTGGTTTCTTCCTTCCCTTCCGTGCACACTCGCTTCTCCACGGTGTGCTCTTGCCAGGCACAGACACTGTCGATACCATGTTGGCACTTGCTTTACGTGCTGTCATTTACCAAAGCTGGCCACTCTCTCTTGGGTAAGTGTGACTTGTGCTGAACTCAGACACCAACAGCGACTGCCTCTTTGTCCCTTCTCTGGGAGAGGTCAGGTTGTTCAGTTCCTTCTGCTCACGCTTCTTTAGACCCCTGCTCAGCACGTTTAGAGGGCACTTGCAGGTCACAGGGGAGTGCTGCACATTCAATACTGAAACCCGAACAGCTAAACTGGGTAGATAACATTTGTTTCTCCCAGAGGTGATGATTATCTTTTGTTTTCCTCTGATAAGGATGTACATATGGTAGGATTTCAGCGATTACCCTTTGAATCTGATGTGCCCTCAAGCCCTACAACCACCACATTTTTTGTGAGGTCCAAAAGCAGCCTCCAGTGACCAGTGGCAAAGTGCCAAAGCGCTGACTAAAATCCAGCTTATATTTCGAATTTTCTCTTATTTTCCAGAGTGAGTCCTTGCCCTCCTTTTATTATTAAGACTCTTTCTGCCATTGAATCTAGGTTGCTCAGCTTAATACACACTTGCCCTCCCACAAACACTTAGATTGAATCCCTCTATATTTAGAATGTACTGTAGATTGTAAGAATGTAATATATATATTTATAAACATGCCAACTGTGAATAAAATTTGCATTTTAGTGGCTTCATCTTTTTTCCTACTCTGAACGCCTCTTTCCTTTCACTGTCAGAACGTGTACCCTAAAAGTGACTGACAGCAATGCGGAGACTTGTCCTTTGATGAAACGGTGAATTAAGGCTCTTGGCACAATCTAGTCACAAAGTTTTACATTGTGCAGTGTTGGGGGGGAGAGGATAAAACATCAACAACATGTTATGCTACAAATGTATTTGCACCAAGTCACCCTTCCAAGATCTGAAACTATTTGCAAATAAATCCACGTGCGTATTTCTAGCCTGAAAGCCTGATATGTGCATTTCTGCTTTTGGTGCTCTTGGGAAGGTCCATGTTTGGCTAAATGCCTTTGAAGACAGTTTTAAAAGAGTAAGTTAGTGTAAATAGGGCCGAGGTGCCCAAAACTTTGGAGATCAATACTTGCGCGTCAAATGGCTCTTTGCTTTCTTTCAGCACCTCTCCTCAAGGCCTGGATTACTCAGTCCTAAGCAAACGCCAGGACAAAGCGCAGCAGCGAGGACAGCACAGTGCAGGGCTCGGACTAGCTCTGGGTGAGCGCTCAGGTGAGGGAAGCAGCCTTGGTGCTGTAGCGCAGCACTGCAGCCTGCCAGCAGGCTCGCCCACAGTCTTGCCTCCAGTTCTGGAGCTATTTTAGGTGCTTTTTACACATCACGACATTGTGTCCACAGAGGTTTACCCTTAGTCATGTGGAGGGCAGGGTGAAAGGGGCCAATCCCAGCTCGCAGTCTGTGCAGATCGGATGTGTGCGTGCATGCAAGGTTGCTTTGCAGAAGCATCACTGCGTGGCACATTTTTCTCCTTCGGAAAGAGCAGGTACAAGCCACGCTGGGAGCGGGCTGTCAGCATTGCTTCACCGATGAGCTGCTGTGGTAAATCCAGCTTTCTGTGTTAGCTGCCTCTGGGGAACATGAAGAACTAACAGCAAGTTCATCTGGTAGCACAAACCACTGAAATGTTCTCCTAGGACAAAACAGCCGCCAGCTACAATGCTGAGGATACTGACATTCAGATTTATGCCTTTCTGCTGGCTCAGAGGTCCCTGCTGTCTCTAACAGCTGTAGCTTGCTCTTATCCATAGGGCAATACTATAAATAATACCTAGTATTTAGAGTGCTCTTTGTCCATGGATCTCGAAGTGCTCTGAGCAAGGTGGATTCCTTACTGACATGGAGAACACCAAGGTTAAGCCATTTGCTGCCCAAAGTAAATAGGAAATCTATGGCAAAACCAGAGGGAGACATCGCTCCCCCACACGCCCTTTAATCTGTCAGAGTCACCGGGCAGGATCCTGAGCTCTGCTCGAGGAGAAGCCAAAGTGGATTGTGGACATCTCTTAATTAATCTGCTAATAGTGGAGATTTTTTAATGTATCTGTTGCTCTCTCTGTGTTTGCATATATTCACTTCTCTCACAGCACAGGGCCCTGACTTTTAAGTGAGAGCTTCTGCACCGTGTAGCACCACAAGGGGGAAAGTTTGCATTCCAGGCAATCAGATGAGAATCCTGTTTGGCAAATGAAGGGGGCTAAATTCTGTTCCCCATCGTAAAAGCAGCGATGGTGTTTAGATGCTGCATACACATGACATTTTGCAGCTGCGGCTCCTATTGGCAATCTCTGAAGCCTGATAAAGAGCCCAGCTGATAGCAACCAGTTTCCTGTGAGTGTTATTAATTACTTTTTTTTTTCCAGTTGCCTCCTTATCTTCATGTTTGAGTCTCTTTTCATGTGAGTAGCTGGACTGATAGGCTGGTACGTGTTAACAAAAGAAGTATGTCTGATGCAGTTTGGCTTTTTTTAGGCACTTCATGCATAAATACAATGAGTAGGAACTTGATGGTCTTATAAATCAGGTAAGCTGGTTCTTTACTGTCTTCCTTCACTTTAAAGCCTCCCCTTCAGCAGTCTAAAATATGTCGTGGTTTAGACCAAGCTGCATTAATACACCAGTGAATTCAAAGTCTGAGCAAGGCAGCTAAATAATTGGTTTGGAACAAGAGTTCTGTGGAGGTAAGTGACTTGAAAAACCAGAGTAAGTATTAAATTGATGTGCAGCCTGCACTAAGTAGCTCTAGAAACTACTTTCACACCTCGTTTCCATAATGAATGAGATGTAAATGAAATGAGCACACTGGAGACACTTTAGCTCGGCTCTGTGTGTTCAGCTTCTCCAAGACCGCCTGCTCTCGTTTCCCTGTGGTCTGTGGGGCTGCTGCTTTGGGGAGGATCCTTAGTGAGAGCTAAAGGACTCACGTATTACAACTTAGAAGAGTCTTTCACATGTGTCATTTAGGAGCAGGAGTTGGTTGGACTCGGGTATATTATCAAGCAAAGTCCAGTAAGCATCAGTCACTGAGGAATTAACTCAGGCAAGGAGCTATCACTGCCAAACGTTGTGTTTAAAAAATGCCTCAAGTATTGAAAAAAAATCTCAGAGATTAGTTTATGTAGTTTGAAAGACCAGGGACTGTCACCTATTTATTGTAGTGCCATATCCTATCCATGCATAGCGCTGGAGCACTGCAGCAGCGCATCTTATTGCCTGTAGGACAATGCCTGCCCTATAAAGTCAGTTCTGTATTACTACCAGCTGATACTATCAGGAGTACACAAGATAACTTTCCTGTTTGGAGCAGGAGAGGCTTGTGTCCTGCAGGAGACTTACACAGCGCCAACCTGAGCTCCCCAGGCAGGGATGGCAGGACTAACCATTCTTCACTGCCCTGCCTGGCCCCAGAGCGAGCTGCCTCCTGGGGATGGGTAGGAGACTAAGAGAGCTCTAAGACAAATGAGGATATCACTTTCCGAGGAGATGGGACTTGTGTTCTGCTTCCAGTTCATCTCTCAGTGTTTGAAAACTCGCAGAAGGGGCTGCTTACGCGCTTAACGCCAGGCATATGTATAAGCACCTTTCTGAATGGGTGTTTGGTTTCCAACAGCCATCATCTTCCTCATGCATAAAGAATTCCTCTTTTCTGTGAAATTAGTGACTATTATTGTGCTGTTTGGCTTCTCGGTGAAAGCTTTAATAGATGAAGTTCAAAAGTGGCAGCAATAAGAGCCTGAGAAGAGCAGAACACCTGGTATGTTGTGCCCATAATCAGGAGCATTAGAAGGACCAAGGTTACATGAGTCAAGCAAGTATGCCTGAAACGGGATCATTTTCTACCTTTTTGCTGATTTGATATGAAGACCTCTGTCAACAAATCCTTCATTATGCAGGCTTCCTCTTCCGGCTCTGTGAGCAACAGCAAATTAAGCAGCCCACGTATGTAATATTAATGGCTGGAGAAGCAGCACTACTGCTCTGTTTGTATGTACTGCCAGTGCTCGTTAAGAAATTCCTGTCACGCTGTAGAGATGGCTGGTAGATAACATACGATGAGTTCCTGCATCTATCTCCTTAAAACAGCTCCCGGAGCCAGGAGGGACATGTTCAGCGCTGAACCACGGCTGTTTGCTCCATCTACCCGAACTCACTTCTTTTTTCAGTGGCTGCAAATGAGGCTGCCTGTTGCATTCCCCCTCTGCAATCACGGACACTTCTCAAGCTCAGACTGATGCTATGCTGGCACACTGACAGAGGCTGGGCATTAGCTATTTGGTACCTGAATTCTGTGGCACCTGACAGAACTCAAACCAGTATTTCCAGCACCAGAAAGCTGCAGCTTTGAAGTGTAACCGGGGCTTTGTATATTCATGATCGGACCTTTGTCCCTAATAATTAAATTAGAGCTTCCTACAGTCAGTTAACATATTAATGACCTAAAAAACAATCCAAAGAGCTTCACTCCTCAGCCCTTACGATAGGAGACTGAGAAGATGTCTACGAGTCCCATTTTCAACATTTTACTGAGCTCAGTAAGCACAGATGAAGAGAGTGGGGGAGAAATAAGGACAGAAGTAGAGGGCTGTACTCTCCAGTAGCACTGTTTAGCTTGGCGCACACTGGATGTGTCCAGCTGCCTTCAGCAGAAGCATGGGTCCAGTGGTAGCTACAGATTTTCACTGCAGCTTATCCCCATCTGCTCCTGCATGTTTGTATCTCAGCCTGCTTATACAGAAGCCGGAGCCAGGAGCTGGTCCTGGGAGCCCCAGCTGCACCCCTGCATGGCGATGCTCAGCAGCCAGGCACAGAACAACCTCCTTTCAGCGAGCCATCAAAATCAGAAGTTCCTCTGAGCAGATCACCCCTTCTTCCACCCTTGTGCTCTTCCATGAGGTCCCACTGCACAACTAGCAGGTATCGCCGCCTGCCTCAGCCTGTGCGGGCACTCAGTCCTGCCCCAGCTCTTGGGTATCTCACTGGCTGTTAATAGAGAAGTGGGGGCTTAACAGCAGGTGCTAGGCTGGTCCCCAGGAGCTGTAGCTGTTCTCCTGGCACTGGTAATCCGTGTGCCTTTGCTTTCTCTATTGCACCTCCTAGGTTGTTTTGCTTAAAGTCTGCAGGGCTGCGCCCTGCCTGCGCTGCTGCAAGGTGCGCCATGGGTTTGCTGGAAGGTGATGTTGCTGCTGCCCCGGATGCTCCTGGGCTGCTCCTGACAGGATGATCTGTATCCATGTGCTCTGCTCCTAGTGGGAGTCTCCCACCAGTACAGGTGCATCTCACACCTCCTTGTTCCTCCAGCAAATCCTTTGTCTGATTGACTGTGGGCACCTATTTTCCTGTTGTCATCCAGCCAAAAACCCAAATCACTGTGCTCCTCCCTGCTATTAATAACCTTCTACAGCTTTCTTTCGTCAGTCCTCCTTCTCAGGCCCAATCGATAGCTTTGCTCTTAGCGTTTGGCATTTCCTTCTGTTCTGCCAGTCGGGATACCAAGGTCAAATCCATCCCTTTTGTATTTTTCCCTTAAATAGATAGCATCAGACTGCTGTGTCTTAATGCAAAATATTTTGTAATACTGAAAAATCCCAAGTATTGATCAAATCTTGCTCTGTACCAGCTCTCTACGCAGCCTGGACTGTAACTTTAATACAGCATTCAGTAACGTAGTTTTTGCAAGACTAATACATACAGCTGAAGAGCATTTTTGGCAGGCTGTGAGTGCAAGCTCAGAAAGATTTTTCTCATCGCACTGCCTAGCCCTCACGGAACCGCACCAGCCCCTGAAGAGCAATAGGATTTTAATCAGCTATTCTAATTGTCTTGTCCCCTGGTCTAGTGCAGAGCTGGTGTCTCCCACTCCTAAAGCAGTGGCGATGAGGGACTGTAACTGGAGAAGATGCTCCTCTAACTCAATTTTAATATGATTTGTGAGGCTACTGGGGATGATTACTGCAAAGCAACAGCAGAGAGGGAGGACAGACAGACAAGCTGAGCACTGTAACTCAAACCAGCCCTTAAATGAGCCAGAATTTCAAGGTTTTAGAGCAAGAACCATGCTAGCTAGAGTGCAGAAAAATTTGCCAACAGCTAAATTGTGCTGCTTTGCTGCACCTAAAAAGCAAGTGTCACCCTCACCTCCTACGGAGTCGCCTCTTTTCCTCATCCCCCTGCCTACCCCTCACGGAACCGCCCCAGCCCCTGAAGAGCAATAGGATTTTAATCAGCTATTCTAATTGTCTTGTCCCCTGGTCTAGTGCAGAGCTGGTGTCTCCCACTCCTAAAGCAGTGGCGATGAGGGACTGTAACTGGAGAAGATGCTCCTCTAACTCAATTTTAATATGATTTGTGAGGCTACTGGGGATGATTACTGCAAAGCAACAGCAGAGAGGGAGGACAGACAGACAAGCTGAGCACTGTAACTCAAACCAGCCCTTAAATGAGCCAGAATTTCAAGGTTTTAGAGCAAGAACCATGCTAGCTAGAGTGCAGAAAAATTTGCCAACAGCTAAATTGTGCTGCTTTGCTGCACCTAAAAAGCAAGTGTCACCCTCACCTCCTACGGAGTCGCCTCTTTTCCTCTGGAAAGGCTGGTTCAGCCTCTCACCCCGCAGCAGTGGCCCGGCTGCAGCCAGCCTTGCCTCTCTGCGGGGTGTGGGCTTGGAAGCTCTGCAGGAGAAGGAAAAAGGGAGAGCAGCAGAGAGGGGGGGAAAGGAGTAGAAGACGACTTAGCTGCAGCCTGTCTGTGTACCGCAGAGCCCAGCCCACCCCTGAACGCAGACCTGGGCGGAGGGCAGCAGTGCAGCCTCTGCTACGCCTTGCCGTGAGCCCAGTGCTCCCAGCACAGCCTGGAAGGGGCCCAGCCAGTGCCTCCTCTGCCGAGCCTGGGCTGCTGCCAGAGTAGGTGTTCTGGGTGCAAAGTTGCTGGTTTAATCACAGCTGCTGCGCGAGAGTGCTGGTGCTTGTGTGTGCGTAGGGCGGTTGCAAAGCCCAGATCTCTGAGGAAGTGCCCCGCTCGTTAGGGTTACCTGCTTTGGCTGGAAGCAATGGGGGAGATTATAAATCCCTGTTGTAAGGCAGTAGGAAGCCTTGAACAATACACATCCATGTATTTTTCTGTGTGTGTACAGATAATATATGTATGCCTTATGTATATGCGAAGTAGACTTACGCTGTCCTTGTTTCTAGCCTTAATTCACCATTTGGTTACTACAACTTCCCCATCCCCCATTTTAATATTTTCACTTACCGTACTTTGAAGAGCTAGAAATAGCCTGTCAGCTTGAGACAGCTCTTGAGAAGTTTAATTTTCCTAATGCTTGTTGGAAATCCCCTTTCTGCATCTGCAGGAATATTAAGGTTCTTAGCAGGAGCTGTGCAAAGAGGGAATTTGCAAGTAAAGCTGTCAGTGAATTGCAGCGGGGTTAGGAGAGGCTTGGCGGACAGCACCGATGGGCGCGGGAGCTGTCTCCCGAGGAGGGAAGGATGCTTGCTGAGCCTGCTGGGGATGGCAGAGCTGGGAGGAGGCGGGTAGGTGCCAACCACCAGTTTTCTCTCTGGCAGCCCTACGGGGAGCAGAGGTAGTCAGACAAAATGAGAGCGGAGGCGCGGGGAGCGTGTACAAGCAAAGGTAACAGTTGTAATGGCTTTTGCCGCTGATTCCCCGCCCGGATTCCTCCTGTCGGTGTTTCTGGCTGTCACAGCTGGTGGGAGCTGGCTGGGCCCTGAGTCCTGGTCACCAGCAGTGCGGTGCTTCTGTAACAGTGTCCTCTGCGGGCACCCAGATGGGGACAGCTGGGAAGTCTCTTACAGTGCCAGCACTAAAAGGTGCAGGGACAGGGCTAAAAGAAGCTGGAACGAACGCTTTCTGGCCAGCACTGCGCACTGCCTGTGAGCTCAGTGCCGCTCCCAGAGTGGCCGTACTGGTGTGAAGGATTCTCCATACAGAGAGGAGAAATAAAAAGGTGTTTTGCAAAGAGCCAGAGAAGAGCGAGTGTCCACTTGCTATTGACTGATGGGGAAACGCAGGAAGTTGAGAATAGGAAACCAGCAAACATCTGAATCCTTGTGCGTGGTTCTGTGTGCAAATGAAGTTCCTTACCCTACAGCTGCACAAGCCAAGGAGCATCATTCCCCCTGCGTCATCAAGGGGATGCGAATAAGCAGCCATGTGCACGTGAGCAGGGTGCTAGCATGGACCCCAGCTGAGCCCTTCCATGCCGAGCTCTGTGGTCTCTGCTGAGTGCAGCTGTAAGTGCTGGCAAACCTGGGAGGTCCGCTGAACAGCATCCACTGCGGGGACAGGGCTGAAGGTGAGGCCAGT
>NW_010433103.1:173576-176584 GCF_000710305.1 Buceros rhinoceros silvestris
GAACCGCATCCACTGCGGGGCCAGGGCTGAAGGTGAGGCCAGTTGTACCTGCTGCTGGAGCCGGGCCCGGACCAAGCTGCCGATCAGAGCCCTTGTGTCGGGCCCGCGTGTTGTGGCTCAGGGCCATCGCTGTTGCGTGCCATTGCATGGAGTTTTGATGGCAGGCACAGAATTTGTGAGTGGTAGTGCCAAGCGAGGGTCTTCTTCCTAGTGGAGGCCAGCAGCTCTGCTTGCTGACGGCTGTTGTCAGGCTGCTCGAAAGGCGTGGTGGGCACACACAGGAGTTCAGAAATTCAGCCTACAATCAGCCCATTGTCCTCCATCCTAAGCAGAAGCAAAATAGTTAAGGGAGATCAGAAAGGCTGATAATTCCTCCTCCTCCTCTTTTACCCCCTATTTTCTTCCTGAGTATCTGGACTCAAAGAATTACTGACATTAAATATAGCAATTCAGGCTGCCCATTGTTCTCTGCTCTGTGATGTGCTGGAGCGGCACCTTTGTATTCATCCATCCATCCCCATCTCCTCAGATGTGCTGCTCACACAATAGTTATTGTTGTAGAAGGGACCTGGAATGAGCTCTTGCATTATTCACTTCATTTATTTCGATACAATATTTGGAGCCACTTCATTAAATTCTCTTACAATGTCCTGTCATTTTTTTTTCCATCTCCTTGTCAATGCCTGGCTCATACAGATAATACAACAACAATAATATGGGGTGTGGAATGGTGGGGGAATAGACTTGTTTTCTATAAAAGAGGATGGCCAGGAATTATTTAGCTTCACTTATTAATTTCAGGATTCCCTCCCTTTTCCCTCCCCACAAAAAAAAAAAATACAGCTGGTTTGAAACACATCTTTTGTGGGTTGTAGATACGGGCAGTAAATGATCAGGACAATTGTCTTGAACAAAGAAAAAACCATCCAGTTCTTGTGTGGATGTGCAGAAGAAGAGATACGCGAACACCTATTTACTGGCACTGAGAAATGAGCTACAGTCTCTCTTTCACAGATGCAACAGATCAGTCTCATGAATTTTTTTTAATTTATTTTTCATGTTCCAAGTGCTTGTGATCTGAGGAGGGACTGATGTAACGCAGCCTCTCTGTTTACTCGGGGCCTGCTGTTTTCCTGGCGCCGCAGAATTTGTCAGAGCTGCCGGGGGTGACGGGGAGCTTTTCTCCCAGGTGCAGCTTGCAAATTGCGCCAAGGGAAGGGGTAGATTTGGCGCAGCAGTTCAAACTCTCCCGCGAGCAGGATGGATGTTGAAGAAGAGAGTTCTGTACGATGGAGCTCAGGAAATGGACCTATTGCGATTCTTCCCAGATTATTTTTACTCCAGGATTTCTATCCTGCCTCCTACAGTCCACTCAGTACTTAAGATGTGAAGGCGTAAGGGCTCCCAGCGCGTGCTGTTTGGCTGCAGTGTAAGCACCTTCACGCGGTTACCAGTCCTTCCCTTTCCTCCAAGCTCTCCCCTTACACCTTGTTGTTAAACCTCAGCCGAGGCAGCAGCCCCCCGCTGCCCCAGCACGCACTTCTGAAAGGGCGAGTGCTTGCCAGCTTCTTAAGGGGCTTCATAGGCGTAGACTGGACCCACTGGGGAGGTGCAAAGCATCAGCTGACGTGATCTTCCCGAGACTGGAGGTCTGATGGGGAGGTGTGGAATGCCTCAGCAGCGTTTTCCTCAGCTGCGGAGTGCTCTCCACACTGTTTTAGCTTTAGAGGAACGTGCAACATGTTTTCAGCTCTTCGGTCCCTGTTACGAACAGGCCTTGGACTACTCAGTTATTTCCTTTCCCACACAGGAATATGGGTGTGGAGTGCCTGCGGTCCAGTCTGCGTTTGCTCCAAGCGCATGTCACAGCCCTGTCGGTCCTGCAGCATCGCTTCTGGAGTGGGCAAGAGCCAAGTGGTCAGCTCTCACGGGTTTTTGGAGCTCCTGTTACACTGCAAGGAGTCCAGCCTGCAGTCTGGGGATGCTGCGAGAAACCTTGCAGTTGTGAGCAGTGTATTACAGTGTAAAAGAGCTGCAGCTAGGAGAAGCGAGCAAATAAAAGCAAAATAATTCCAAAAAGGTGAGGTCAGAGCAGTCGATGAAGCCAAAAATTTTCAGGACTGACATACTCAGTCCAGGTAAGTGGAGAGAGTGATGGGCAGAGGCCTCCACGAAGCCCAGATGGGCTGCAGAGAAGCCCATCTCGCTCCTTGATTTATGCCACAGGAGTGACCTGTGTCTCCAGTTTAGGCTCTGGCTCTGCAATCACACGTGCATTTCATTTTAAACACATAATTAAGCTTATTGGACTAATAGAGCTAGTCCTATGTTTACCCGAAGTATGTAAACAGCTATTAGGTTTCACGTATTTGTCCATATATTTATCTTTGCTGTTCGTGATCCAAGGCACAATACCCAAGGAAAGGTATGCTCTTGCTTGGACTGAAAAATAAACAGTAATCTGGAGGTAGCTCTAGATTTCAGTGAATTAGAACCAGCTAGCTATAATTTTGCTGCTGGAGGATGTGCCTTCCTGGACCACCCCTGGAAGTGGAGAGCTGCAGCCGAGGAGTGAACACTGAACTCCTGCAGCAATTAAGCAAACAGGTCTTGAGCAGCAGCCACGGAAGTGAGGAAACCTTAGGCTGGACCAAAAGGAACGGCTTAATGCAATAGACTTTTGAACCTTTGGGACAACTACTGTAAATACGAGACTGAAAGAACTAATCGTGGTGATGGGAGAGGTAAAGAATGGATTATTTATTATTTTCTGTGATAGCAGAGGTACCAAAAGCCTGTTATTTCCGTATGCATACTTTTGGTACCGCAGAGACGCTCCCAGCCAATGCAACACCCAAGAGCTGGGGTGAGTCTCTCCTCCCGGCCTTTCAGTGCGGGCTTTCTGCAGCAGCATAAATTTCCTTCTGTGAGGGATGAGAGCCGCCGAGCCACAGGCAGCCAAAACTCTTTTTCATCCTAATTGCTCTGCAGCCCGTTCCTCCTGCTGA
>NW_010433103.1:176705-177198 GCF_000710305.1 Buceros rhinoceros silvestris
GCTGAAAGTGCCTCTGCTGAAATATTGCAGTGACCATAAATTGTGTACGCGCTCAGAGAGTAGCATGATTATTTGTCTGTTTAGACTATATTTGCCCCCTAAATGCAGAGCACGGCTGATACCTGCACCTCGTGTGTTGATTCATTGATTGCATTTAATCAAGAGGCTGGGGCAGCTTTTTGGAAACAAGTTATTCACAGCAACTTCTTTTTAAAGGTTATTGTTAATTATTTGCTGTCTTGGTGGTGCTAGGTTTTTACGAGCTAGCAGGTAGGGCTTGAGCTTGCCTTTTTCCTAGAGTCACCCGAGGTGGTTCTGTGGTCGCTGGCGGCTGTGTTTGGGGACAGTGCAGGGAGGACAGCGTTGACAATAAAACAGAGAGCCTCCCCTTGCCGGGGCTGGAGACGGGGGCCCTGATCACCTTTGGACCTCGGACTAGTGTGTCACACATACAGTACAAAAAGGCATCTGAGAGCTTCTCTTTTTTTTTTTT
>NW_010433103.1:177326-180919 GCF_000710305.1 Buceros rhinoceros silvestris
AAAAAGCATCTGGAAGCTTCTTTTTTTTTTTTTTTTTTTTTTTTGAGCTTGCTGTTGCATTTCACTTCTGTTAATTGAGATGTTTCAGCATCTCGTGCTTTATGTTTGGGGCAATCTGCTGTGCTCACAGTTCCTTTTACGTGGTCCCTTTGTTTAACCGTATCTGTTGCTATCAGATCTGCACTCTTGAGCTGCGTGAGGCCGAAGATGCAAGAGGCAGGCTGGCCCATTGTTCCAGCTCTGCAGCTCAGGGGACGTTTCAACTTACAAAGTCTTGACCTGCTGTGTGGTTGGGGTTATTTTTGGTTTATTTTTTCTGTATGGAAGTGAATATTCAATATAAACCCAAATACTTTGGTGAATTTGGAGAATTTTGTTGTAAGATTTTTGAGAGTTGGGAGTATTTTTTGCCTTTTAAATAACCTTAATTAGGTAAAGCTGAACTCAAAAGGCTTCATTTACAACTGTTCAAACTAACTTTTTTCTGGTGAAATAATAGAGGCGTGTGATTAAAACTACAATTTTATGCTTTTTTGTAAGTGAATTAATCATCCACGTGTTCATTTACTTCAGGTTAAATTACCAGAGAGGGACTAGGAAAGGGCTAATAAGGAACCCAGCCGGTGCTCCCAGCCTCCAAAGGCAGCCCTAGTTCCGATGGGCAATTTGTTATATTAATAGATTGACATTTAAATATTTGGTGTGGCAGATTAAAAAGAACACTTCACTGGTTGCAGCAGAAACCAGTTTTTGAGTCATTCATAATCTTTATGTGGAAGTCAATTAAAGATCTTACTGGAAAGCAGAGGTCCCTGATTTGTCCGTTGTAGGAAGACTGTTTCCCATCAAAGTCAGCACACAGTAATATTCCACAGAGCTTTTTGCTGTGGTAACAATTATTTTAATTACTCTAGGGACAGATGAATTCTTTTCTAATTTTCAGAACATACTATGTTACTATACAGTAACTATTTGGTTTTTAGAGCCTTGCGAGCTGTATTGTGGCTCACTTTGCCACTAAACCTTCCCGCAGGCTGCCTCCCGTCCGTACTGAACGTGCACCCCCGTTCCTAAGCCAGACCTACAGATGCCCCATGGGACAAGAGGAAAGAAACAATCATATTTGGAGCATATACCCTTCTCCCCAGCCGTACCTATCACCGCGGGGAACACACCAACCAGCCCCCAGATAAACACAGCCCCGATCTGAGGCTGTCATTGCTGAGCACAAGGCTGAGTGCCAGCGCAGCCAGGGAGGTGGCACGTCCCCAGGGATGAACCTGGTGTCTTACACATTTTGCTTGGGCTCCCGGGCCCTCCCGAGCCGGTGCAGCTGCAGCTGCTGTTTTCATCCTCACCAAGCTGTGATCGTGTTGATTTGTGCCCCGAGCATCCTTCATCCATGTGTTCCAGGCCACTGCCGCAGCAAACAGTTGTTCCCGCAGCCCCCCGCAGCCCTGCAACGTGCTGCCCTCCTGAGAGATTAGTCTGCTGAGGCAGAGAGAGGAAACCAGGTTTTATTTTTTTCTGGGTTGGGCTTGAGAGACGGGTGGTGAGTACAGGCAGGAACCCACGGGCTGGGCCAGCCCAGGGCAGTGTTGGGGGCACAGCCAAACCCTGTCCCAGGGCAAGGCCCTCTGCTGAGGGTGGGCAGGTTATGGGTGGGGAAGGGCACCCATGAAGCTGCGGCAATAGCTTCTCCTGCTGATTATTCTCTTAAGTACAAATGCCTGTTTCGGTTGCAAGGCCGCTTGCTTTGGGGAATGTTCCCTTTCTGTTATTACAGCAAAGTGCAACACTTTCAACTGGTCTTGTGCCCAGCAAACACCATTTGATGGTCTTTATTTTTTTTACTTACTTCCAAGACAGCAGCTGATTTAGTCGTTTTGTACCTCTGAGGCCATTATCTATCATTGCTCTATCTCTGCGACGACGTCCGTAATCAAAATTAGCTTTTATTACCGTGTCCTTTGGTAAGTTTGGTGTTGGTGGGTTGGCATCAGGTGGTGTCTAGCAAAGAGTTCAGGTTGTTGAACAGACGTGAAAGGCCTCTGGCAACTCCCCTGCGTGCTGCCTCTGCTGCAGATCCATCTTCCAAAGGCGCAGAGCAGGGCTGAGGGTGTCCATCACGGACAGACAGGTTTTCTGGTCTTAAAACCCGTCAGGGAACTAATTCCCCTCTTGGTTTTGGAGCTGCAACATTCAGGTTAGCAGCCACGCACCGATGAACTGGAGAGAGAACCTGGTCCCGTGCAGCTGCCTGGCAGGTGGAGCTCACGAACACACGTGAGGTTACGAGCTGGCCAACAGCCCCGTCTCTAGTGCTGGAGCTGGGGCAGCAGAGGCAGGGTGGGTGTCCGCTCCTCGGCGCTGCATAGCCAAAGCCAGCGTCCTCAACAGCCCAGTCTACTCTGCCTGGCTGTGCTGAATTGCCTCTAGCAGGTACTGGGCAGCAACGACAACAAAAAATAAAAAACCCAAAAAAGAGAAGTGAAACATTTTCAGAAGTGTAGGACTTTATCTTTCTCTTCGCTCCAGCCACTGCAGCCGAATCACGCTGGCTCTGGAACTGTAGAGGATTCGGAGAGGGGAATGATTAAAAGATTGGAAAACGTCTCAGAGAGGGAGTCAAAGAGCACAATCCATGCCGCGTATCAAAGCGAGCTTATGTGGCGCT
The DNA here is from genome assembly GCF_000710305.1 of Buceros rhinoceros silvestris. Classification (NCBI taxonomy): domain Eukaryota; kingdom Metazoa; phylum Chordata; class Aves; order Bucerotiformes; family Bucerotidae; genus Buceros; species Buceros rhinoceros. The sequence goes on from NW_010433103.1 coordinate 180,004, forward strand.
TTGATCACAACACTTAAGTACTTACGTGGGAACAAGAATTTGAACAGACTCTTTAATCCATAGGCAAAGTCTGGGCCATCAGGGTATGCAGCTGGAGCTGTACAAATGCAGAACCAGAAAGAAGTTTCTTACAGCAAGGGAACAAGTCACCAAGGGCTGCAATAAGTTTATTGCTTTTGTTTTCAGATGTTTTCTGGAAGTACCGTTCTGGTTCAGGTGCTGCCAGTGGGCTGGTGGCGGGCAGTCAGAAGATCTCTGCTCTGTGTTTGTTTGAATTACACGACCATGGTGCTTTCTTCTGGTCTCAAAAAAATATCCTGGCAGTCTCTGGGTAAGGCTTTCTGGGGGTGGGGCAGGAAAAAGGCAAAGAATAATGTTCTCAGCCCTTACTCAGCTCTAATTCCTTTGAACAGGAGCTGTGTCCCACTAAGGCACGCTCAGGACTGATTTTAATCTGATGCAAGTGCAGGGACTGCAGTCACGTTATTTGTCATTTTGCTGGGGTTAACTGAGAATGTGTTTCAAACTGTATATTGCCCATGGAAAGGCTTGACGCAGAGATCACTGCAGGATGATTCCCACAGACCTCAGTGAGTGCTGAAATTCTACTTTTAGCTGCACCGGAGCACATCATAATGATGCTGCCTGCGGCCTTCGCTTTGGTTCTCGGCATCACCGTGTTTGGGCAGCTCAGACTGGCCGGTCACGCTTGCCTCGAGTATTGCCATGAAACAGGGGCAGCATCTCCTGTGTGAGCTGGGCCACGCCAGGCAGCCCATGCTGCAGCTGAGAACGGAACATGCATCTCACAAACACGAGTCCCGAGTCATAAATGTGGGCTCATCCCACAGTCTGGAGTGGGGAAAAAAAAAAAAAAAAAATTTTTTTTGGACAAAACAACTGACGCCTGGATGGG
>NW_010433103.1:180931-188095 GCF_000710305.1 Buceros rhinoceros silvestris
GTGGGCTCCTCCCACAGTCTGGAGTGGGGAAAAAAAAAAAAAAAATTTATTTTGGACTAAACCACTGCAGTCTGGCTGTAGTTATTTTGACGTAGCATTGCGTTTTCTTGCTAAATGGCTTGTCTTTCGGAATATTCCGTTAACGGTTTTTGTTGGTGGTTTCGGCTTGGTTGTAGCGGCAGAAGCTGAGACTGCCGACTTCTGTTTTTCGGTGGAGTCAAGCGGTGGGGCTGAAATTGCATGTTTTGAGTAATTCTGTGTGTTTTCTCACTAGAATACTAAGCCCCAGCCTTAACCTTCCCAGTAGTTCGTGGTGGTTACAGCTGAGTTATTTGATTAAAATATTATTTTTACCAGCTATTTGAAAGCACTGCAGCAATCTGATTTATTCTCGTTGTTAGCGCTTGTTTGTTGAGTCTTTCAGATGAAATGAACTTACCATTCATTTAGCGCTAATGCCGAGAGAACTATTGTATTCAAAAACAAAGGAGCATAATATGCAGCAAAACACGGGTATTTTGCTCACGCAGTCGCATACGTAGACAATGGAAATTATTTGGTGGCTTAGGGTGTTAATCTGCTTCCTCTGTGAACGGGTACTTGCAGCTTTTGTGGCAGCCCACAGTGATCCCCCCGCTCCACAGAGGAGGCCGGTTATCCAAGGCCAGATGGAGCTTTTTGCTCTGGGGTTACATGCCAAGTGTTGTCACAAATAAATGACAATGCGCTTGTCACGACAGCTTTTTTTCTGGAAAATCTGGATTTCTCTGAATTTTCTGTTGGCCTGAAAATTACAGGGGAGGTAAAGAGACGGAACATTTAAAGGTCTCAGTTTTAAAGCCGTCATTAGTGTGGAGTGCCCAGTTTATGACACAAAGGTCTGATGTCAGAGGTGTACCGCACAGCCAAGAGTCTTAATAAAACCAGCGGGAGAGAGGAATTCCCCTGAAAATCAGGCCCTGGTGCCTCAGAGCAAAGACACACACGAAAGCTGCTTGTAGCCTGGCATCGATTTGGTATTCTGCATTCCCCAAACCTGAACCCAAGGGCTATGCCACTACTGTCCTTCAAAATGCCTTTGCAAATTATTTTTCATGATTTTTTTCCACTTCGCGTAACAAGAAACTGCCAGTTGATGTGTATTGTTGAAAATGGAGTTTTCAGTGCTTGTGTCCGTGGATACTCAGCCCACATAAAACTTCATGTAATTGAATTTTAACACTGCCATGACAAAGTCTGACTTTTCTTATTACGGTAAAACCTCTCTTATTTCAGACAACTAGTCGGAGAGGTTCTAACCGTGGAGTGTGCTGCAGGGAACAAAGGAAAGCAGGGAAAGCCTCACCAGCGCTTCGTCATTACTGCGTTAATATCTTAAGGGGCTCGACTATTTTTCTCCAACAGATGAAGCAACAGGGTTTTATTTGAAATAAGTTTTATCTTGCTCAGCCTTTAACAGCTCAAAGTTCAAACCCAGAGGGATAATACACCATTTTCTCTTGTTTCTAAAGCAGAGATGCTACACAAATTTCTCCCACTAGTACACTAGCCAGATTCCCAAATCTTCTCCTGGAAACTGTGTGCAACAACTTGGTTTTAATGCCTCCCCAGCACACATGAGGGTGTACCTGATAGTCCTGTTCTGGGCAGACACCTCTTCCAGCTCTAAACGCTGCTGACATTTCTGACAGAGCTAATTATAGTGCTCTGGGGGACTTCTGACCTTACCAAAATAGATGGGAACAGGGAGACAGGCATTTTCAGGCAAAACTAAGAAGATGCTGGGTAGAAGATCATCTGTATCGTGTGGCGGCTTCTGGAAGATTGTCTGCTTCATCTCCAGACTTTCTTCTGTTTTTTACTTCTCACGATTACATTTCTGTCTTCCCAGAAGTCTTCCAGTATCAAGATAGGTTAATGGAAGCCTTTGCGTGCACGTGTTATTTGCTTGTGTGACAAGCGTAGCGAAGCAGGAACACATTTCACATCAGGTGATCCGGTGTGACACCTTAGAGAGATCCCAGTAGCCCCGCACACCCCACATGTGCAGGACAGTGCTTTCACCTGCAGAGATCACAAGGACTTAGAGACCTTTCTGGCTTCAGGGCACCTGCTGCGTGTGGCTCCTCGGCAGGCGTTCTGCTATAAAAAGCTTCTGTCCTCCAGTTCCGAGCCTCTTGCCAGAAAGTTGGTACCTGAATTTGTGGTGGAATTTATCTTACTGATAGGTGGGTGTTGGAAAGGTCTTGCCCCCCTTTTAATGGAGACAAACACCTTTACTGGGTGAAGCATCCTCACCAAAGGTTACATTGATGAACCATCGCTGTCATGAGGCCTGGACTCTCCACTGACCATAAGGGAACTCTGGACAAATGGGTTTCCACGTTTGTGAGATGAATCTTGCTAACCATAAAGTAGTTTAGACAAAATCAGTTCCTGACTGTCTTCATGCAGAAACTCCCCTGCTGAGGATTCATTTCTCTTCCGCGGATCCAAGACTGCCGCCGCTCGTTCCTTTGCAGGCGGGATGAGCACTTGTTCTCTCTCACACACAGCTGCGCTGCGCTGCGTGCCCATCGCTGGCACCAGTTGCAATCTAGCACTGTCCCTTCTTGCCAGGCTGGCGCAGGTACATCACCTTCATCTGTTCACTGTCTTCAAAGTTCATATTCAGGAATTCAACCTCTTCTCAGACAGGTTGGTGTTGCATGAAAGTGCCTCATTTTCCGCTGAGCTGCCCATCAACTCCACAGACTCCAGCTGAACATCTCCGTTACATGGTTTTTAATGTACCAGTTCAATTAACTGCCCGGGGCTGGGACTGGAGGTGTTAAACAAGACGCATAAATAGGAGCTGTCCACAAGAATTAATGACTGCTGCTCAAAAGCTACAGACCTGAGGATCAATTTTTCCTGCTTAAAAACGAGATTTAGCTTTACAGGTGTTAGCAGCATGAGGTGGGAGCACAGTGACTACAGCGACTGAGTCTCTTGGACTGTTCCTTCCATTTAAAGCCTGATGAAGCTGGGATCAGCTATATGATGCCGCTTGGTTTCAACGGGATGTAAGGAGTCAGGCTCAGCAGTCTCAACCTCGTCCTTAAGCATTTGCATTCAACCCCAACAAAAATCACGCTACTGGTTCACTGGGCTGCAGAGAGATCACGGTTCAGGACCAGGGGATTTATTCTAGTCTGGCGAATGACTTCCTGTGTGATATGTTCCCTTCCACGCAAAAGTTGAGCCCCCTCCAGTCTGCTCCATTGCTTCCTGACATGACATTTGGAATGACATCGCATTGCACTGGCAAAACTTAAGCAAGCGCTACAACATTAGCAGGCTGGAGCTCCTGTAGTGACCTGCTGAGGCATTTTCAGCCATCAGTCATCAGGAGACCCCAGCCTCAGAGGACAAAGAGTCTAAAAGGCACTTTTAAGGAAAAATCCCCAAAATGTCCCTTGCAGTCTAACCTGGTGGAGAAGGGAATTACAGTTCTGTGAACTGATCTTCTCCTTATCGTCAGAACAAACACAAACTTCTTGAAAGACATCAATAATCATCCCCTAAAGCTTCCCCTGCTTAGCAGAGAGAAGGGCTGAGGACACACCTTTTTATCTTGCTTTGGCTGACTTTCCCATTGCATTTGCGTTTCCCCCCGTATGTCACTGGGTATGTCTACAGCTCCCACCTCTCAGCAGTACAAGGTGCCCTGTGCTCTGGGCTACTGCTGCAAAGGGAATCCGGTATCTGAGCAGCGATAGGTGACTTGATCTTGCTGTAGAGCTGCCTCTTGGCAAGCAGTGGGATAAAAGGACAGCAGTGGCTTCATTGTGGAACAATGCCACCTTAATGATGGCTGGGAGACTCCCCTCTGCAAGCTTAAACACAGCCTGGTGTGTTATCCAAACAAATGACATGCAGGGACAAATGCTTGAAGAGTGGAGGGGATAAAAAATTATGTCCTTACGCTACAGAAGAGGAACTAAAAAGGATGGGAGATGCACTAGGTAACTAGATGTGGAATACTCCAGGGACACCTTCGAGTGTTTCCTAAGGCTACAACAAGAAGAGATGTAATCAGCAAGAAACAGTAAATAAAAACCACAGATGAGCTATAGCCTCTAAACCTGTTCAGAACGGAATCATTATGAGGGCTGTACAGAGATCAAAAAGAGACTGAAACGGTATTAAAAGATGATGAATATTCAGAACACATAATACTAATGTTCTCCAGACAACGGTTATTAAACTCCCCCGTTACCTCTTACTTTGCTATACTTTCACCCAGAAAACAATGCCACTTTTTTGCCTGACTTGGGGTGGTCTGTAAACAGCTATACTGTCACTCGTGCTTGGCCAAGACAAACTTATTTTAACCCACCTGACAAAGTGTGAGGCACCTGTAATGCCTTCTCCCACGTCAGAGCGCACCGTGTGATCCAAGCTGCTGATGCTGTTTGAGGAGCAAGAGGTAGATGCCACGATGGTGCCACGGTCTGACTCCCTGAATTCAGCGGTCGGCTTCTCCACAGGGACTGAGGTGCTAATAATTTGTACCACTACTGGAGAGCATTTCATTAAGAGTGCGTTACCGTTACAGCCTTACCTTGCTCTTCAAAGAGCTGTTGCCATTGCTGGATGATACTTGCCAGGTACATCGGGGTCACAGAGTGAACAGTTATTGCCAGCAGTATTTATTACCTTCACAGGACACTGCTGTGCTAAAAGCCATCGCCAGCTTGCAGCCTCCCCCTCCCCAAAGCAGCCAGCCCTAGTGCTCAGGAGCGTGGGCAAGCACGACCGCCGGAAAGCACCACGACTACCGGGGTGGCTCAGGCGTCCCTGCACCGGGCAGTGCAAGGTGAGAACACCTGTACAAGTTACACAGGATTTTGTTTATTTTTAAAATGTGATTTCAGGTGACTTCCTAAAACATGTTTTTAAAAGAAAAAAAAGGCAAGAAACAGGGAGGCCATAAGGGATGGCAAAGGCCACGGTCTAAGTGTCTAAGCTTTTGATATATTACTCAAGTTAAATTAAAGATTCTGTAACTCATTTCACTTCATTAAAACCACTGAAATAACAGCGCAACTTTTCAACGGTGGGAATTAATTTTCGAAGCAGTACAAGGGCGTTCAGTTTCAATGCCTGATGTACCTTGATTGAATCAGACAAATGAAGTAGGTGACCTCTATCTAGCAAGGTTATAGCTATAGCTGGACTTACGGCGTAAGATCTGTGCGGAAGTACACAGAATGGAAATGTAAGAAGCGTACTAAAAATATCATAAAAGAGGTGATGTGACTTGCTTCTGGAGTAGGAAGGGTTAAAGGGTGCTGCAGGGGTGCTTTAGATGCTCTTTCAGGTCAGGTATCCACAACTATGATTTCTCAGTACCCAGATGTTCTCTGCTGTTCTTATTAAAATCTGTTGTTTAATTTTAAATTAGCTTAATGATCATGCTCTAGGGGAAATGAATTTCTACGATAATTTTTCAGGCACTGGACAAAACAAATACTGGTCCACATTTTTAGAAAAGATGAGAGATTTCAAGTGCCCTCAATATTTAATACCTAAAATTAGATGTCATATGAATGATAGGGAATAGTTACTTGATAGAAATATGGTTCGTTTAAAGAGGATTAAATTGCACATAAAAATTATCCAACCCTTTAGGAAATTGATTGTTTTTAAAAAAAATCAGAAATCCTGATTTTACGTTACAGTTTGCTCTTATATTGGTGACTATTACGTCTTTTTTTTTTTTTTTTTGATAGTAGCTCCTTTACTCCTCTATAATTCTAAATGCAATTAAGAATTTGGAAGATCAGGACTTTCCTTTGGCTACGTCAGGCAGCATTAAAGGTACTCCTGGCTCTGGGAATACTGGGCCACGTGCAAGGAGATACTCAGCAATTGCCACTCAGGCTGTAGAGACCTGGTCTTACATGGCATTTAAGTTTCAAACATTAAAGCAACTGAGCTTGGACCAACCAGACAGAGGAGGGTGGAAGTGAAATAAATTCTAGAATGATGAAATTACTTTGGACAACTTAATGAAAAAAAATGCTGAGATCCCACTGAGCCATTAAATGATTGATTTCCACATGGAAGCACCCATCTCCTCTGACAAGCCTTTGACAAAACTGTTTCTTATTTTCACGTGGAACAGTTCTTGACCAAAAGATTAAAAAGATTGCAGGGAGAAAGGGACAAAATGGGTTATGAGCCCAACAGACAGGAGGGAACATGGTGAAAAAAGAAGACTGAAGTACTTGCATGCATTCATTAAACATAAAGGTAGCATTTGGATTGCTTAATATTCAGACTAAGTTGATGGTAAATTATATAGGAACACAAACACTTTAAAATCTTCCAATATATAATTCAACATTTTCTTTTGAGTCTTTAAGTCCTGGTGTGTCAAGTAGGTTAATGGCAAAACGTCAGAACTAATTTCTCTGAGCTCACCAAGTAACTTCCTTTTGCTGATGTGGAGCTCTGGGGTTCTGCTGGAATGGGAAAGCACAATGGTCAGCAGCAGATAGCAAAGGGCTCCGAATTAAGCTGCTGACTCAGCCGAGCGATCATGGCTGACCACGTAGTGGGTCCTGCACACCATGGCATCCCTGATAACTGAGGTAACAGTCAGCTTTTGCTGTGTGCAAAAGCTGAATTTAAAATGTTAATGTGTTAAATGCCATCTCACTTTTTAATTATTTTTGTAGCTCTGTCTCCTCTTTTCTAAAATATTGAATGAATTGCCAATACCTTACAGCCATCGTCATACTCCATTTCCTTCCTCTGCTGCTTTGTTTCATTCATGACTTCTGAAGCCTGAAATACTCTTAAGTATTTCTCAGATGAGCTGCAATGAATCCAAAGATAAAAGTTTGACTTTTGCTTTCTTTAAATCCCTAGAGACAGAAACCTAAATCCTTTCCCTGATTCTACCCGACTGCGTTATTTCCCTGCAGGCACACGGGGCAGTGCCCACCTCTAAGGCGCTCTGGTTCGTGCTAAGATAAGCTAGTTCTGATCAGTGCAGTCTGTTTTCCAAAGGTCGGTGTTCAGAGCCAGCTGTTGACTATGCTGTTGGCAGAGGACAAGAGTCTGGCAAAGCTTGTGTTCTCTCGAGGAAGCGAAGACCCCTTTGCTTCCTGC
>NW_010433103.1:188188-199918 GCF_000710305.1 Buceros rhinoceros silvestris
CCTCTGGAAGGGGTAAGACCAGCTGCCTGTTGCTGCTCTCGCCAGCAGGGCAGAAGCAAAGGAGGGGAGGGCATGCACTGGCTAAGTCTGTACCGGGAAAGTAGAAACAAACTCTGAAGACTGGACTATGTCTGCTTTAGGGCTAATTAAAATGAAATCCTAATTCAGGAAGCTCTCATTCCACATACCACAGGCTCTAGCTGGGTTTCGCCACACACTACACATTGTCTCCAGTGCTGAAGTAAGTAATCCTGCCACGAAAGGAAACAACACAGTAGTACCCATTGTGCAGGTCCACTGCTTCCATTCAGTTTCTGCGGATTCAACGGCAGAATTAATGGCAAAATAGAATGCACGTAACTGGATTATTTAACAGTACATATCAAGGTCCTGAGCTACAGAATTGGCTGTGGGGTAAATGCACAATGCAGGTTTTTCCTGCGAACAGAACAAGTGCTATTTGGGGGCTGTATCTGTGTCTCAGTGAGGTGTGCCTTGCTGAAAAAGCTGCTAGGGCAAGAAACGGGGATTTGAAGGGGGAAGATAAATACTATAATTAGGGCTGCAGGACAACAAAAGGATTATGCTTAAATATAAAATCATTTGAATGAAGTTGCCTGAAAGATAATTATACCTAAAATTGCTTGCATGGGTCTAATATTTTCTTCACAAGGACTTACAAGACTCATTGAATATTTATGGGCCTGGAACATAAGACTGGATGAAATTTAAAACATAAATTCCACAGAAATTTATTACGATGAAATTCCCTAGCAGTTGTTGCCCCAACCTTTTAGCCTTAATAGACAGGCTTCATGTTGCAGAACACAAGCCCATGTGATAAATGATATCAAAGCTGAATGCCCTTGATTGATGAATGCTGCCTCGTTTGATGACGGTAAAACAGTCCCGAGGGCTGATCTCGCCACTATTTTGCCTGTTTTCTTTTTTTGTTTCTTAATGCCTATATTGCAGAAGGGTTGTGTGTGCTTCTGGTGTGGTTATCGCATGCAAATGAGCAGGCTGTTTCCCAGATGCAGATTTCATATTTATAGATTAAATACAGCCTGGAAAATCGTATGTTAATTACATTCCGAGGGCGTAGCAGAATTTCTCACTCGAACATGTTTTGTTTTGCTGAAAATAGCACAAATTCCAGATCAATGCATTTAGTTGCTTGAAGCTTGGTAATAAATATATCATGCTTTAGAAAACGCTTTCTAATCACTACTATTACTCCTCATTTACCATTAGCTCAGTGCTTAGGCTTCTGCCCCACAGTATGTATTTGTTTATTTGTTTTTAATAATCTGTATTTCTCAGAAGACAGCCAATACTACAAGGAAGGGGGGTGGGGGAATGGCTAATGATCAAAGCCAAGCAAACAGCTTATCAGAAGATCTGTGGGAAGAGGTTCTGAGAGGAACAGGACTCCTGCTGTAAAGGGTTTGGGTTTGTTTTTTTTTTTTTTTTTTTTTTGCCTATAAAGGTCCCATACTGCATACATCATGCTGGAAATCTACAGGGGTTCCTCCTGTAGTATAAAGTTTGCTGTGGCCAGAAGAGACCCTGCAATCCCATGAGAGCCCTCACTGCTCACTGGTAATGGAGATGTCCACAGAAATACGGCTCCTCCCAGGGCAGCGGGGAAAACCCAGCAGGCTCATTCAGTGGCAGACTTAGAAACCGTTCAGTGGTAGACGTTGGCTGGAGGCTTTTAAACTGAGATGTATTTACATTCCAGCATGTCAAAGGACACACCAGAAATCATTAGGAAAATATGCTCAAAGGGGAGTGCAGCAGTTCTTGGATTTCAAACGAGGCCAGTTTTGCCCGTGAGGATTGACTGTGTTATCGAAGGCAGTGCTGAGCAGAAGACTTTTACAATAAAAGGGCGGGGGGGAATTTTGGAGAAGTCAATATACAACATCCAAATTACTTTCTTGTTTACTGTCTCTTAACAGTTGCAAAACATCAAAAAGTACAGAGGAAAGCTTAAAATACTCAATTGTTACAAAGAAGAGTCTGACACACCAGCCATTCAAATCAATAGAAAACACCTCACTGGTTCTCACTGGGGGCAGGATCAAGCCTATAAAAAGCAAGTAACAAGTAGTTAAAAATATGACCCTCTTTTTCTTCTATAAATTTAAGTCCTTTGATGATGAATTATGGTTTCAAAGATATGCTCATAATCACTGGGCTGGTAGGAATGATTAGTACGAGCTTCAAGCACAGGTAAGTCTCACATTAAAACAGCCTGCTGCAGTATATCACAATATATCCTGAAAGCCACAAATGAGAACAAACAGTACCAAAATACAGAGTAAACTGAAAACACCTTTTTCTCCCCCTGCTTCATCCCTTTTTAAAGTTTTCATAAATCTTTTAATAAATAAGTAAACCACACAGGTACCACAGAAACTGGCAAACTAAAAGGCAGTTTACGTAACAAAGCATCTCTGTCTGCGAGCACGTCTTGCTGCCACCAGCAGCATTGTGCAGGTCTGGAATCTGAAGCCATGTATGGCTGGAGGGTGCTGTGCCAAGCTGCCTGCTGTAGTCCCAGGACCTAAGAGAAAATGCAGGCATAGGACTGTTCAGCCCTATCAGCTTATCTGACAACGGCCCAGGTACTTGGAGGGCGGTATAAGCCATGTCCTATACTCCTCACTTTCCCCAAGCATCAACTCTCCGCTTGTTTTTTGGCCCCTGGTGATTATGCAGTCAATAGGTGTGTTGGTCTTTCAGTCTTAAGAAAGATTTCATCTTAATAATTGTATACTCTGTTTAAATGACTGATCTTGGGTTTATGAACATACACGTGTGTCACTTGTACCAGAACACATTCAGATGGTGTAATTGCAAAGAACACCACTACTGTGGTTTGGTTAGGATGCAAGGTGGTCAGAACATTGGCTGTAAGCCCTATGTGGTGGAGCGCTCCACCACGAACAAGAAACCATCCTCCCTTTGAGGCCTTACAACAATGAAAATGTTGTGTCTGCTCAGGGAGTGTATTTCTCCGTGTGATCTTACAAAATGATACCAGTCAGTGATGAATTGGTACACTAGACAGTGTGCTGAGTTAGATAAATCTGATGATAGTTTCAAGTAGAGGCATCTCCTCTGATGTTGCTATGTTTGAATAGAATAATAATGCATCTCTCACTATGTCTCCTGAAAGAAACCAAGAGAAACCCAAATCTAATTACATATCCATCGTTAAAGTACTCTATGTGGACCACTGGGTAGCAGCTGTAGTCTTGCAATTCACTGGAGTTTTAGGACAAGATTCTGATAGGTTTCTCTTTCACTTTCCCATGAATGATGTTTCTTCACGTAGTCTTTGGCCCTTGTTACAATTTCTCTTTTCAAAATGGGGTCATACATCAAACTCTTGGACAGCACAACAAACTCCTAAAAAAGATAAAATAATAAATTAAAAGTTCCTTGAAGTAGTAATGATACTGAAATAGCTTGTACCCATATCTTGATTTTGGTAAAGCACTTCAACTATGAGTCAATCTTTGAAGCTGTTCAAAGTAATTTTTCATGGTCAAGTACCATAATTTATTTATAAACAATGATCAATAAATAATTATTTAATATATTATTCTACACAGCCCACCAACTAAGACATTTAAAATCAAAGACAGTCCCAAGAGTGTTAAGACAACTATGAGCAACAAATTTAATGACACAAAAATTGTTTGCCTACCCAAGTGTTAGAAAACCAGGCAGGTTATAAATGAAGTAATTCACCTGGAGGAGAGTAATTTTCCAGCATGGAGGACAACTGGCATCACTCGATCCCAGCTCAGCTAAACTTATATCTCATTGCTATTGTGACATCTTCAGCTGATTTTATGTAAGACTGAAAAACTCACTACGTAAATACAATCACAGCATAAAGGTCAGAGCAAGGCATGCAGCAACAAGCTCCTCTGGCGTAGCTGTGCCAGGGCAGTTACAGACACAGCAGTGTTCGCTCAGCAAGTGCTGCAAAAGCCATATATGAATCCCCTTTCCCTTCACTGGGCCAAATATGAGACTGCACAGATTACAACTATTCCTTTGACTGCTCCTCTTCCACTCTAATTTAGTTCTAAGGAAAAGAAATTGTGAACTTCAAACAAGCAAAAGGAGATTTGATGTCTGAACTAATCTATTCTGAGCAGCTGGTTTAATTTTCTACCAAGAGAGAACCCTCGATACATCAGCTTGATTACAAATGTGCTCAGGTCTTTGCAAAATAGTGTCTTGGTTCAGCTCAGAAAAGCAGACAGCTCTTGTGAAATGGAAAATTAAGGTAATGCATTACTACACAATTGGTAGTGAAGATCAGCAAGCAGGGACGGGGGGACAAAAAGGATGGGAGGAGGCGATAAGTTATTTACACAAGCTGTCTGCTATGGAAGGAAATATCACAAGTAAGAAAGACCAGAGATCGTATCGCCACTAGGTTAACTACAAACTATACTTGAAAACCATACACAGACACGACGTCTTCGGTCACCACACAGTCAGCATTGCTGTAGTAATGCAGGTGATGGCTACGCATAACACATCACTGTAACGTGACCCCTGGGAAACGCTGACAGGTGAAATCACATTGAACACGTTATAATCACTGCTCTGACGCTCACTGATGAGACAAACTATCAATATATGCATCACTGCCATGAAATTTAAATAGTCAGCGGAGCACAGTTCTGGTGGAAAGGGTTCAGCTAGGTAGTAGAATAAGATGGTTTTCATATACGTCTAGTAACAACAGCCTCTTATTTTACATAAAATCAGAACTGCGTCATCTTTGCTCTGTCCGCACAGCACGGAAAGAGCAGCCTTTGGAACAGCCGTGAGTCTGGTCTCGAGAGCACGCTGCGGCTATCAGACACTGCAGATACAGCCAATGACTCCAGCTTTAGGGACATGTTCTTTTCCTTCCTCCACGTCTGCCAAGAATAGAGAACAGGGAAGGTGGGAAAGGCTTACATGACTTATGCTGGCTTCATCCAATTGCCTGTATAATCACGGTAATAAATACTGTTCACACTGAACCACATTCCAACTTTAATTTTATGCTCCTGTGGAGGATTTTATTTAAGGTAATGTTTAAAAATAATTTATGTAAATTACCTAAGAACAGAAGCAGCAATGTAACATTTCTTGACAGGTAGTGCTATTAGCATTCTTTTAAAATGTGGCTATAGAGGACAAAAACTTGGAAACATGTAAATGATAGAAGAAATGAGATCCTTGTTCACAGTTATACTACTTAGTGCTGGGGATAATTTCAGCAAAATGCCAAACTCAGTCCAAAGCATAAAAGTTGAGAAACTGCAGGAGAGAGAAGTAGCAAATGGAAAAATACCACAAGAAGGAGAACAAGGACTTCTCAGCTTCGGCTCCACTTCTTCTTCTAATCAGATGTGACCACCACCAAGTCACTCGCAGTCTGACTGGAAGCCAGTGGGGAGATTCACTATGACTTATCTGGGTTTTGCCTCATCCCCTTGGAGCTGCTGGCTTAGCTTCTTTGCAGTTTTGGATGCTCAGCTTTAGATGATAGCAGTAACTTCATTTTTTACCCCTTAACTACAGCTACATTGCATTTCAGTTGTAGTTTTGTGGTGCGTCTGAAGCAGGGGCTCCACTTGAGAAGGCAGACATTCAGAACTCAGAGCTCCTTCAGAAGTTCATGCCTTTAGTTTTTCTTTTCTAGAAGCCTAAGATATGCAAACTGCTTACAGTGTGGTAACACATCTCCTCATCAGCTGTTATGCTCTAAGTGTTTGTGCACGCTCATATTTTGTTGTAGAAGTGAAGTGAAAGAAAGACAGGCAAAATTCACAAATTCCTTTTGAATTATCAAACATAAGGGTATGCACTTCAGCAGCCAAAATGAAGGAGGTGATACACCTGCTAATACATGTCACAGGAAAAGCCAATGTAAAAGATGAACCATGTGGTAGCCACAACCCATAAAAAAAAACAGGGGAGAAGATAATCTTGTGTATATCCAGAACTGACACGTGCCCTTTTTATAAGTTGTACTTCTCTTCAAACACAGGCATTTTTCAACAGGCATTATCTATAATACAGTTTTTTCCTGGTAAATTGACCAATCATCTTTAAAGAAAATGTCAGCTTCTCTCTCTAGTACCTAAAAGAAATTCTGTATAATATTTTTAGAGACCCAGAAATACAGGTATGTGGGAGATAAAGCTGGAAAATGAGTGCACTGAGTAAAAAGAATGAATATTCCTTCAATTACCACGAGAACTACACTGGTGCCACAGCTCACGCATAATGAAAATAAGATGCAAGGTTAATATATTATTTATATAATGAAAGTTAGTCTGCAATTAAACCATTTTATATCAGCTTCAGCAGATAAAAGAACATGATTCTTAAACAACAGCGAATCACCCCAGGGAAGGCAAACACCAGATGTAAATTCAGAATAGCGACAGATCTACCTAGTGGCAGGCAAGGCTCAGAAGTTAGCTGGCACGTCTGTGTACTTCACAGGGCAGTGGGCCAGTATTTCTGGGGAGTATAAACAGTGATTTCTGACACTGCCAAAAATTGCAAATTAGTCTATTCAATGTGAAGGTTCAAAGGTCTAAAAACTTCAGCTCTGTTCTGGCTTGAAGCCCTGGTAGAAATGGCACTGACCCGTGTTTGGCAGCGAAGGCCCGTCTGCCTTCAGTGTGCCGCTGCCTGCGCTCAGCTAAGCTCCCTTTCCCTCTGACCACGTCAAAGTGGGCTCTGCTCACAGCAGTCCTTCCAGGTCCCGCTCTCTCAAACTCTGTTTACGCTTGGCCCCTCTCTTACTGGCTTTGAAGTTTATTTACCTCCTTCTGTTTATTTAGCTCCTTCTGTGGGCTTTTACAGACGCTCCACATACAATTTTGAAAGTTAGGACACCGAATAACTCTTTGTGTCTTCCCATTCTAACATGGTTTTGCATTATTTATTGCCCTATTCTTATCTCTTATTTTTTTATTTCAGGGCCCATTAACTCAGTGCCAAATATTCCATAAACTTGCAAAATCAAGTAGTGGCAGGATCAATCCATGATTTAAAAGTAATGTGCAAAGTTGACGTAGTATCAAGGACAAAACATGTCATAGCTTTCACTTTTACATTAATTGTTTCCATCTGAGACTGTCTTCAGGGATCGGCAAGGCTGTCACTATTCCGGTCACAAAGCCTCAGCCTAAATGCAAATGGTTAACGACGACTACGATTATGCACAGAATTCCCTACTTTCCCATAAGCCACAAAAACTCACTTTCAGCAAGACTCAAAGAAGAAAACCAATAGCATTCACAATTTAAAACAAGTCTCATTGTGTAACGGTCAATTTATATCTCTCTAATTAAGTTTTCAAAAGATCCACAGGCCAGATGATACAATTGCTGCTCTCTAAACTAACTGTACTGTAGAGCTTTCCCTCCCCAGATCAGTAACAACTTGAAAATAAGCGATGCTTTCTACATGTGACAGCAAAAAGGGGGTCAACAAGCAGCAGCAGAAGAGGGGGTTTGATCTTTGGCATGGCATGTTGCAGAGACGAGAGCTCAGATGGAAGGGGTTTGTATCAACCAAGACTACACCCTTCGAGACATATTCACAGCCTGTGACTCTAGTTCTGGTGTAAAAGTAAGTCCTTAGCCATTTGTAGAGAGTCACTGATGTCCCTGGGACTACTTCTGTGCTTAAAATTGCACTTTTCATCTAAGAATATTTATAATCGATCCTGAATTCCAAATAAACACTTGGAATGTAGGATGCTTGGAGATCACAGAAGAGGCTTGCTACAAGGATGTATGATGAAGCTAATTTGGTCTGGTATGAATAATGTATTTGAATTCCAAGCCAAATATAACTGGCATGTTGAGGGAAACAACAGACTGTATCAGAATTAATAACAGGAGCCATCAGTCTGTGTGTTCAACATGATGAGATAGCCTTGAAGTTTGGAAGAAGCATATGGCAGTCAATGGGCTTTCTGCAGGGAATACAGAATTTTATAAAGAGCGTTACATCTCGGCCTCCAGTGGCCTGGAAGTACCCCATTTCCAGAGGATATTGTAAGAACAGGGAATACTTCCACAACAAAACAAAATCCAGAAGTTAACAAAGAAATTTTTTTTTATAGCAACCACTGGAAAAATTGAATAGTCCAGAAAAAAAAAAAAAAAAAAAAAAAAAAAAAAAAAAAAAAAAAAAAAAAAAAAAAAAAAAAAAAAAAATGTGAGCTGCAAGAGTTTTTCTATTAAAAAAAAAAACAAACCCTCCAAAGCTAACAGAGAGAATTCACCTTCATGAAACACAAAATTAATAGGATTCATTAATCACACACTCCACAAAGTAAATAAATATGATACATCTTCAACTTTGCAAAATTATCAAGTGAACTATAGCAGTAAGGTTTGGGTTTTTTTTTTAATTTTAAGTTGGATAAGAACACTGAGGGAATCTGTCTGAAAGTCCTCTTTCACAACATATATGAGTATGTACCAGCAAAGCCCTAATCCAGGAAAATATACTGAAATGAAGAGTTCCAGTATTTAAATATGGGTAGTGTTCCCTCTCTCTCTCTCCTCTTACTTATCTCCACAGAAACCCATCCTAACACTTTACTTAATTTTAGTCATCAATTATTTTCTGACCGAGCAATATCTTGGACCTAATTATTGCTTTATATTAACACTTACTGCTAGAAATTATAGATAATGTATTATCTAAAACTTCAGGCTCATCAGTTTCTTTTGGTGAGCTATTGCTTGTCTGAGATGAGTTCGTGTTTTGGTTAGGACTGGAAGGGAAGTAGGACATGTGCACAGCATCGCTTCCAGGGCTTGCTGCTGGAACCTTCAAACCGAAAGGGCAGCAAGTGGAGGAGAGCAGCCCCAGTCAGACGCAGGCTCTAAAGCAGCACTGGCCGGACAAACATTCAGCAAGGCTGACACCTAGTAAAAGTTTACTGAACTGCACCGAGAACCTGGGACAACAGCAGAGCTGCAGGCAAGGCAGCCTCGCACCAGGGCTGCAGGAGACTCTAGGACAAGCTGCTGCGGGGAAAAGCCAAGTTTCCAGCCAGACCCAAGCAGGTGGCGGCAGGTGAACCTAACCTTTTGGCAGGGGAGGGGCTGAGATTTGTTGTTTCCTTACCTGGGGATTTGAAAAGAGCAGTCCTGTTTCCTTATGTTTTATTATAGCGGCATTCCCAGGAATGTTCCTTGCCAGCACTGGAATATCTAAATCCATTGCCTAGAGGGATATAGAAAAAGGAAACAACAGTTTAATAGGGTTCGGGCATTTTGAGATGTTAATGGTGACAATTTTAAAATGAAAAGCAGAAACAACAAAATTTCTTTCAGACCTCTCCAGTTTTTCAGTTGAAGAATACCACGTCTAAGGTGACCTATTGAAACTTCTCTGAATTATTTTGTTGATATTTTTGTTAGTCTTAGGACTTTGAATATATATTCCCAGAAGCAGTCCATCTGGAAAGTAAGTCAATGGTTAGCTGCTTCATCCTTCATTCTTTTCTACCTCAAAGTATGCAGTTTATTTGCCATCGGAAGCTGCTGACATATGGCAGGCTTGGAGAGAGCCAAATTAAAGTTCAGATCAAAGGTTGTCACTGTAACTCCTACTGTGCACAGATGAGAAGATTAGTTCATAGCACAAAAAGTCAGTTCTCCCCAACCAAGTAGCTGTTCTCTTGTTCCATTAAAACACATTTTTCACAGGTTTTCTGTAATGTGCAGAACTGAAGAGATGTGGGCAGTTCGGCAACAGTGAAGGTGACTGTGGAAACTGCTTAGCTCTTTCTCCTCAGTTCCCATTCCTATGGGCCATATCGGATGCTGGAAGGAATTTTTTTTCTGACAGCGTTTGTTACTATAGCCTGTCTTGGACTTTGAGTGTTCAGGGACTGCAGGGAAGTGTGTGGTGATGCAGCTTCTGACTGAACTATACGGAGGAGAGGAGAGGTTAGGTTGTGCTTTCAGAACACATTACGCTTTCAAAACACATTATCTATGAAGCTATTGGTAGGGGATTCCTCAGAGACCAAGGCATGCAGCTGAAGAAGTAGGACTTGATTCCACATAAATTATGGGCTGGTTGCTTGATATGTTTGTTCATTTATATGTATGTATATGTGCATGTATGTATAGACATAAAAAAGGAAAGGATGTGTGGGGTCTCAACACCGTAGCATTTCAGGTTGCCTGCAGAATCAGAGATGTGGCACAGCATCCCTTCAAAGCTAGTAAATCATTTCCAAGAGGCCTAACGCCTGGCAACTTTGAAAAAACCACAGCTCAGATTTTGAAGTAACTAGTGTGCAAACCCTGGCCACTCAGCTCTGTTACTCGTGCATATCCTGATGAGAAATGTTAATTATTATTGATGAATTTGGAAGTCTTGAGATGCACTAACTGTAAAACTAGAAAAGCTCATATTGTACGGTTATCATAGTGTCAAACAAGAGAAATTTCATTCCCCCAAATCTTCAATCTGTTTCATACTGATTCCCTGTCACTGCAGAGTGAATGCATTTTTAATTACTGTCATTACTCCCGGATGGGGAGCAATTTCGCTTCAGTCTACAGAGCAAGAAAACAAAACTTTAAGGAGAAAAACATGGGTTTTTTGTAGTTTGGTCAAAACTGCAGACAAAAATACCCTGGCTGATAATGTACAGAACCAATTATGTTTTGAACAGTGAGGGACTGCTGTGACTTAGCAACGTCTTAATAGCTTGTAACATCCAAGAGAAACAGTTTAACTCTCTACTGCAGATGAATTTATTCTGGATATAGAAATTCTATAATCCTTCTGGTGCAAACATCATCAGCTTTGCAACAGTTAGCTCTAAAACTAATAATGATAACCCTTAATGAAATAACCTGTTGTACAGTTTGTATCAGAAACTACAGGATCAGCTGGACGTAATTCAGACAAGTAGATCAATGAAGTGAACAGAAACCAGAATAAATAAATGAAAAATATAATAACTATGGACCAGATGTATGTATGAATTTATCTAAGTGTTTAAAAGTTGCTGAGATACAGATTTTTTTTTTTAATAAAAATAGTAATTTTGATGAAATGAAACACAGTTTTTGGTCATCCACACAGTATTCTGTGATTTGCTCCTCACTGTTAAACAAAACACATCTGTTTTCCAAAGGTAGGTTTACAAATGCACACAATGACAGTATCTACTTAGCAGCACAGCAAGGTCCACAGATCTTCACAGTTCATCCAGGAACTCAGAAATACTGGTGCCCCACTCTGCCTGAGAGGTTTGGAACCTGCAGGTCGAGGAGGTTGGTTTTGGCTCTAATTACACAACTACAGACCAAACACGGGGCTCCCACAGAAGCAGCAATAGCTCCAAGAGAGGCTGTTTCTGATTCAGCTCTATTTCAGCCCTTCCTACCGACGGGCTTGAACACCCTTGTGTTCAGTCTGCTGGCTGCGGACCTCATTCAGACGCATTCAATGAACAGAGAATGAAGAGATTTTACTTCTGAACTGGAAATCAAGAACTCGATAGTGGCAGTGAAGTGTGTCAGTGTGTCCTGTCACCTGCCTAAGGTCCTCTCCTCACACCTCAGTATTTCTCCCTTTACAAAACAAGACTGTAAGAGTATTTCGGGGCTGGGTACTTTCCAAACAAGTGATTGTCCGTTCCAG
>NW_010433103.1:200055-206358 GCF_000710305.1 Buceros rhinoceros silvestris
AAGAATGAAAGAAGTAAACACAGAAAACACAGCACAACCACCCCAGGGCTGCTGGCTGGCAGTGCCACTATCCCGACAAGGAGTTACCAGCAGGACAGGGAGGTGTTTGGATTGGAGCCTGTCAGATGCAGTGACTAGCGGACACTGTGCCCTTGGGCTGCACGTGGACAGGGATCACCAGTGTGTGTGAGTGGCCTCTGGCAGGTCTGTGTTGGCCTGGACCCCGTGGGGTGGTTGCATCGGCTGGCACAGCTCTGCTGTACGGCACTTCGGAGTGGACTGTGGCACACACACTGGTCAGTCACTTCTATTTCTGAATGCTACACAGTTGATGGGTCAGTGAAGTTGATCACTAAGTTTATATTTCATTTTCCATAATTTCTGAGTGCTACAGGGAAAGACAGAAATGTCTCCTGGAGCTGGAGGACAGTAACTGCTACACAAGAAAACTTTCCGGTCCCCAAACACATAGGTACCACTGAATTATAGCTGCTGAAAGACAGAACAGATGGCAGATACGCCAGATGAGGGGCTGCCTTTATACCAGCTAGCCTCAAACAAATGGATTGAGCTGTAAATTATTACTGTGCAAAGTGGCTTAGAATTTAATTTAGATACTCAGTCTATTTTTAAGCAGTAAAAAGAATCATTTGCATTGTTGAAAATATGTATAATTTACTGACCTAAGTTCCACAAATAATAGCATAAAATAACTTCTTAGTCCATTGGCCATCTGTTTTGTTACATTACTCTGACTGCAAATGTGTTTTAATGCCATTTCAGAAGGATGCAGGGTGTAAATTCCAGCCTTGGAAGCATGTTATGCAATAAGCATTTCGAACCAGCAGTATAAGGCTCAGAGAGGAAATAGAGGTTTTATCTAGTATTTTGTCTTCTGGATTGTCCCTCATTTTCTTCCTCCTAGCCTATATATCTTTTCGTTGACCTCTCTTCAATTTTACTTCTCTATAACATCCTTTTTTTTTTTTTTTTTTAAATTTTTGTAGTTTGCTATGGCTTATACTTCAAACTACTAGGCCTGAACTTCACATGGTGTCTAAGACTGGATTTTGCCCTACAGCAGACCTCGATCTGTCCACCCTCCTTTTCTGTGATCATCTTTTCTTTCTAATTGGCTAATTTGGAAAAAGCGTAACAACCTAATGATTTGTACAACAGTTGAGAGCACAGAAAAAGTGCTCCAATGAAATGGTGCTGCAGTCAAAACACTGTTCTTACCAACTATATAGAGAACATAGAAAACTTTTCCAGTAGTAGTGTCTTTTTCACACCACGTGCCCAGGAACATGCAGAACTCCTGAGCTTTCTGAGGAAGAGATGTATTTAAAATGCTTGCTGTAATGCTTGTTTTCTCTTCTTCAAATGCCAAGCAGAAAATAGATCAGTTATGGCAAGATCTCTGAGATACCAGTACTAGATGACAAAGTGATTAGTTATGGCTTCTAGTGCTTTCATACCTTAAGGCAGGTTGAAATAGATATGATTATATATTTATCTATCTAATTTATCTATTATATATTTATCTCATTCTAAAATACTGTTTACACATTCATGACCTTGTTAAAACTCCGAACTTTCAAGAGAATGAAAGTTGCATTTCCAAGTTCAAGCAAGAAATTATCTCCAGCCTAGGACCAAAGGACTTTTATACATAGTTTTCTGCCTTATTCATTTAACAAGATCTTAACAGATGGCCCTTCCTACTGCTGGCCATCTCAAGCAGAGACTTGACTTTATTAGATTGACTCTTCCTCTGAGAGAGAGATTTTTACTGTAGGATATTTTATAAGCATGTCATCAAATCCCACTGTACAACTAACTAGTAAACAGACAATATCAAAACCCTTATAATTTTAGAATTAGAATTCAAACAGGTCTGAGGTCCTAAAAAGGGGAAGCTTCAGGTAGTTTCTCAAGCGGTTAAAGACAAAAATCTGCTTGTAGGAAGTATTGACTCAGCTGGGACTGGAGCTGTTGCCTTACAACACCTGTGCCATGTCTGTCGGACTTTCCTTCCTCTAAGGCAGGGTTCCAGTTTGCACCTGTAACTGGTAACTCATTTGCTTGTAACCAATACGCACCCGAACTGGCATGCTCAGGCTGCTGAAAGCATGCCAGCTCTTCATCCCTGTCCCATGCCTTCCCGGCTCAGAGATGAGGCTGTCCTTCCTCCACTAGTCAACAACAAGGCAATACAGGACTGAAGCTGGCGGAAAGGAGTGGGTTACACTATGGCTGTAGGTTTTCCAGGAGGAAATATTCCGCTTTGGAATATCTGAAATGGCATTTTATCTTCAACATATGATTACGCATTTTCCACCATTATTCCACCAACGTTACAACAGAAGAAAGGAGAGCAGGATCTTTTTCTCTTCTTTTTAAGAAAAAGTTATCATGTACAAGGACATAGTTAACAGCCTACTCTAGGTCAAGTCTTGCACTTAGAATTTCATTTTTCCACTATGGCAAATTGCCACTTACCAGACACAAAACTTGTCAGAACTGCAACTTCAAAAGAGGAGAGCAGAAGTCAGTAACTCCTGACGCAGGCTCAACAGTACCTCTGAAGCACACTGACATTATCTTTTTTGCTTTGAGTTACCACGTATTTGTTAAGACACTGAACTTTGAAGATTGCTCCCTCTCTTTTAGAAAGGAAATACACATGTGCTATCATCTTACCACGATCTAACTGCCATAACTCTTACAATGCTCACTTAGGTGTTAGTTATGAGGACTTTCAGATGTGTGGAAGAAAAGTGTGCTGGAAATGTAACGTGATTACTCATTAGAAAGAGAATAGGAGATTCATTAATACAAATCATGTAATAGTTTCTGTGATCCGAGATCATCGCGAACCAACATTCAGCAGTTACCAAAAAAATGAATAGTAAAAGGCATCTGCAATAAGAACTTGCATTTTAAGTACACTTATTCTTTTCCTAAAAAGTGTTTGATACTAAGCAGTGCCCTACTTTGACAGGTATCAAATAAACCTGGTTATTAATTTTCAATAATGATGGAAAAAAATTAACTGAGCGTGTCATTCATTCATTAATCATTTCAGAATTAAATAACCAAATACGGCTCTTAGATTGCTTTTTGAAAGAATGTAAAAATAAATGAAAGTCTATTCTAGCGACATTATAAAGAAGTGGGTGTTGAATCAAGAATAGTGACAACCCCAGTAAATCAGGATGAATCTTACATCTCAAGTCTGCATAGCTAATTTAACAGGATTGATAAAATTACATTGTCCTCTAAAAAATAAATAGACAAAGCATAAAAAACTGTCAGTTCAAGGGAAGAACACTTGCAAAAAGAAACATTTTAGTTTTGTCTTCTCTAGCTTTGAAACGTATGTTGACACACATTTCCAGTGATAAAAGGCAATTTCAGATTCCCTGTAACCTCAGTGAAAAACCTTACCGCTCAGATGTAATTACCTCCAGAATTGCAGCAGACATCCCCTCTGAAATGGAGCTGTTCACCACAGCAAAGCACCTTTTCATAGCAGCGTGAAGATCATCTTGTGGCATCTCCTGTAATAAATGTACTCCAGGTGCCCTAGAAATAAAAAGCACAGAGACAGGACACCTCCTAAGAACATGCTCTAACAATTCTTCCTAAAAGTTAGGGTGATGATGGAAGGTGGTCAGAGCAATTCAGACACAGTTCTGATGGTAACAATCCCTTGCCCATGGGCAAGCCATTTTACCACGTTCTGGTGAGCTTTCTACCTCTAAACGGGGTTATGAACTCCTGCCGGATACACTGCTATCTGCCACTTCAGTGGCTGTTGTTCTGGAGCCTTAGAGGTGATCAGGTAACACCATGCTCCACTAACCACAGTCAGTGTCTTATCTCAAGGACCTGAGTTCAGTGGGTAGAGGAGCAATCTTCCCCTAAAGAAATTGCATGATACAGGGAGGACGCATGCAGAGATTTATGAAAAAACACACAGTTAAATACTTAGGGAAATGGAGCGCAATCATCAGGATGGTCAGCTGCAGGACATGGTGACTGGTCAGCTGCTGGCTTTTGGGGATGGACTGTGGTTCTGAAAAATCTAGTCTGCTTCCTTCTACATTATAAGCACTCTTACAGCTTTAAAAAGCTCATCAGCCAACTGCTTTCACTGGGAGCAGACAGAAGGTGTAACATTAACTTCTTACCTTTTAACTTTTTCCTTAACTTCATTTGTAAAAAGTGGATCAACCTAGAAAGGAATGCACACACAGGTATATGGCTCTACTTTAGCACTGCGGCATATGTTTGAAATACCCAGAAGAGAGAAATAAATTTTAGCACTTTTCTTACAAAAATATTCAAATGCATGAACGTGCTGAGCTTTAAAATCATACCACAGATCTCTAACTGGATGGTTACATTTGACACTTCAGGCGAGTGCTCTGGTGAGTGATTGACACTTAGAATACCCCGCCAGGGGAGTGAGTGCACAGCACAGGAGAGCGCCAGTTGACTACTCCACTCTGAACCTGGAGTGACTCCTCTAATGCAGCCTAGCTCTGGGCTGCTGTCAGAAGGGGAGGTTCCGTTTCTTCTCCCCTGACATCCCTCCGGCTGCGGGTTCTAATTAGAGCCAGACCTGTGGAACACGAGTGACTGTTTTCAGATGACTCTGCTAAGGCTAACATGATTCAAATGACCGATCTGACAACTTACTGTCAACGGGAGGAACGAGGCACTGATGTGCCAAGCAATTCTCTGGCCCTTTATGCACGGAATGAGCAGTGTGAGGAAGGAAAGGAGCTTTTCGGGCTGTAGTTAACACAGGAAGCAATCCGCATGCGAACGGAGGGAGTCAGGTAACTGCTATGCACTGAGAGAAACTTTCATTTGAAAACTAATAAACCCAACATTAGAAAATACAATATAACGTGAAGGCATGCTAGAGTTATTAAAAAGTTGTCTAAGGTGGGCAATTAACTCCAGCAGGTTTATTTACAAAGCTTAACTATGTCTGCTATTTTCATTTAACATGATTAAAAGAACTTGGAAATCCCTAACTAGACATGAAGAACAGAACTAGACTTCTTTTATTAAGACTGACTGACTGTATTAGATTAATTTATGATAGCTCACACGGCATGCAGCAGTTGTAAGGATTGGGAACAACATGGCTTATTTTTTTTTAATGCGTGTTAATATTTTGGTTTGGAGAGGGTTTTTTTCACATTATCAGAGAGAGAACACTTCCAAAGCATTTTAGAAAATTCTTTTGGAAAAAAGGCAGAATTTCTTTTATAACTATGATTGTGTACTTTGAACACCAGGTTAATCATTTCATGAAAACATAAAAGATTCAAGTGAATCACTCTTGCACTAAGAATGAATTCCAACTGAATGCAAGCAATAAAAGGCTTGCATAACTGCTTAGGAAAGTATTTTTGGTAACAGCAGAGTGGGGAAATCAAGTGCCCTTTCCTGAAGCACTGCCTGATCCTGTCGACAGACTCATACACTAAACCAGTATGTGATGGTACAGGTTCCTTGGATATTTCATACTGAACTTCACAATTGCTGTTTCTATTTAAGTATCTTTTCGGCTTTTTCCCCAAAGTACTATTTTGATGCTGGGTTCCTCTCATGAGGAGCTATACTCTGTTTCCATTAAAATCAATGGAGTACTTGCAAGTGATTTAAGGAGCAGTGGGATATGGTCTTTTGCTCTTCTACCTTTAGAAGGATGAGGAAAAACTACAGCCTGTGACTCATAAAATTTGTAAGATATTAATTTCTATCCCCTCTACTTCTGTGGAAGCCAAGGAATTGCCATGTGCCTCATATACAGAACAATGCTTTAAGCTGTATTCTTCTGTTGGTAGATATTCCAAGCAGCTTGGCCTGAATATGAGAATTCTGTTAAAATATTACTTTCAGGATAGGTGCAGCAATGACTTAGAGAAGATCCCCTTAAGCTACATTTAGGAACTTGAGGGGGCACAGTTATCTAACCACAGGCTCAATATAACAGAAATGAGATACAACATAAGCTGTTCGGTAAGTTGGGAATGCACTTAAAAGATGTGAATGTTTCCAAAGCCAGCTGGCTATGGCAGGGTGCCTAGGAACTTAGCACAGCCTCAGAAGAAGCTACTGAAAAGGGAGTTACTTCCACCCAAAATGTCTCCAGGATCCAGTTCTACAGGTAGAGTGGTTGTTGCCACATTTTATTTTGTTACCTATCAACACAGCAGGCAAGAATGATCGTCAGTTACTTATCATCTGTTTTTAAAAACCATCCATCCAGAGGAAGAG
>NW_010433103.1:206431-238461 GCF_000710305.1 Buceros rhinoceros silvestris
CATAGGGAGAGCGTTCAGAGAGCTGCAAGTTTTATCAGTTTAGTAGGGATCAGAGGAAAGCAGTTCCGCTGTATGAACGGCTTCTATCAGAACAGATGAGATAAGATGGGGAGTGGGCACATAGCGAGAAACCACACCCATCAGGACCAGATATGCCATTAAGGAAGTTCTATTCTGCTGACAGGCAAAGAAACATCACAGACGTGTTTGACAGTGCAGAGAGTCACAGATCAAACACTGCACTAAGATAAAAGTGCCTGTTAAGCACAGGCACTGTGATCAAAATCTAGGAAATCTTCTATAAACACACTGTATTAAATTGCTGTCATATAAAAATTACGTGAGACAGAAGCAATGGTCCAGAAATATCTTCATTACAATGCTAGGACTGCTGTGGCCTAACCCTTCCACACTTCGTAGGGAAAATCAGATCTTAGTACGGTTAAAGCTCTGATAGAGTATCGCCCAGAGTATTAAAGAGTGCAAAGCTGTATCTGCAAGCGGATTCGATAGGAAAATTTGCTCAGTTGCTCAGATTTGTGAGGTTTTTAACAGCATCACTGTGAAAGGAATCAGCTTTATTCACAACAGCAGGTGACTCACCTTACTATTTTTATCATCTGATCCATTGTTAAATAGGCTCAGCAAGACCCTACGACTGCAAACACAACTGCTGTCTGCGAAGCAGCATAATCTGCCTGCAGCAAAGGCACCAGCAATAGAAGATCTTTGCAAATGTACCAAATGCAGCCATTCTACATCATCTTTTCCATATACTAAATGCTTATGGTAATTCAGTGTCTTCTGACTTAACGTGCAGCTCTACTACTGTAATTTGGGACAATTAACAACTTGTAAAAAATAGAGGTTTGAGTCAGCTGAAACAATTTGGCAACAGGATCTAAATTAACAAAACTTTAGCTCTGAAAGAAAAATCTATAACATTTTCAAGAAATAGAGGAACAGCTCATTTCATCATTTGTAACCAAAGTTTCATTTTCAGGGTTTTTTTCTTGAAGAGTAAGCAAACAAAGGGTTAGAAGAGCTGTCAGCTTAATGGTAGCAGTACCTCTTACTTTTTAAAAAATCTCTCAGTGAGTAGGACACCTATTCAGGACGTACCTGGCAGGATTTCATATTCCTC
The DNA here is from genome assembly GCF_000710305.1 of Buceros rhinoceros silvestris. Taxonomy (NCBI): domain Eukaryota; kingdom Metazoa; phylum Chordata; class Aves; order Bucerotiformes; family Bucerotidae; genus Buceros; species Buceros rhinoceros. The sequence goes on from NW_010433103.1 coordinate 207,576, forward strand.
AGCAGGCTGAAGAATTTGAAATTGTATCTTTGTCTCCTATCTGATTTCCCTAATTATCTGCGGAGGCAGTTACTCAACTAAAGCTGTCTCGACAGGCATGGGAAGAAGTTGGACGGAGGAAAAGTAGCTGTCAGTGGAAAACAGCGTAATTACAAACATGGCAATATCCTGTACAGCCTACAAGAACGGTTAAGAATTATGCAGTGCGTACAAAATGGGCTTCAAGAGGTTACCCAGCTGCTGAACGCGAGTTTGGGGGCCATCACTTTTTAATAGTTTCATAAGCTTCTATTCTTGGAACACAGAGCTGCTGAAAATAAGCCATTTTTTCAAATTTCATTATAGAAATGAAGAAAAGGAAACCTGGAAGAGAAGACAAACGCTAAGAATTTTGTATTATACAGGACCCAATCCTGCAACATTGGTTAGATTGCACCATTTGAGTCAATCACGCAGAGCAAACGCAGGGAAAAGGTTATAGTCTTACAGAAGCAGAGCAGAACATAGTGGGTGGGCCTTTGTTCTGTATATTCACAACTAATATAATCTTAACCTGTGTTTTTTAATATTCACAATAAATGTGACTTGCTTCACAGATAATGGCACTGACTTTCTGAAGATTTTGTGGTTTGAGAAGTAACATGAATAAGAAAAGTACAGCGAAATACCAGTAGGGCTGGGATTTATTTTCGTTCTTTAGCAGTATTTTTAGTACTATGGGAGAAACATGTTTTTAAATGTTTTAAGAAGGTTCAGTCCTTGATGCAGTGCCACAGGGCTATTTCTGGTAGCTTACTGTAAAGACGTTAGCTTAGGAAAAAGTGAAGCAAATTTAAAAAAATGACTAAAATGTTTAAAATCCTCACTGGAGGCAGCAAGTGCATCTTTGGATTCTAAAGCGCAGCTTCATTACACTTGCTCCAGATTTGCCTTCCACACCAGTTCATTTCCAAATCATTTTGTGTATTAGCACGGAAAAAATTGCAGATAAAATAAAAATGTAGAAACAGCTTTTAAAAACAAAATCCTCTGCCCCCAAATACACAGAGAACAAAACTGAATGAGAAAATATAAAAAATGGTTCTTTTTTACTCATCCAAATTCTATTTATTTTCTTATAAAACAGACTGCCTGCCAGTTTTCAGACTCATGTGAAGATGAATCAGAGAGAAGACTTATAAAGAGACATGAACACATTACCCAGATGAAACAAACAGTGAAGCTTTTAGTACCCCTTTAGCATCAGCAAGAGTTTGTTTCATGTGACACAGCTGCCTGCTCATACCTTTTCCACTGCTTAGATTAAGGCTACGGGTGCGTTTACAACACTTCTGCTGCTGTGGATATTCCTGTAGCACAAACTTCTTCAGAAATCATGCTGCTTGGTTTAGAAATGATGGGGTGGAGTTGGGAGGGTTCAATAGTTTTTCTTGTTAATCTTCATGCTTCATAAGCCCACATTTTCAGACCTTTCTCCACAAGTAGAAGATTATTTCATAATAATGACTGCAATAGTTTTGATTTTAAACTCTGTCAGGAGCTGGTGCTTCCTGAAAAGCAAACCGTTGCCGAGAAACTCGTGACGACATTTTGGGAGAGCAATCCAACTGTATGTTTTACCTAAAGAGAGCTGGCAATCGCAGAAGAGCTGCCATTTATCTGATTGACCCTGCTGTGAAAGAGAGAAGTTGTAACTTCTAAATTTGTTAAACAGGATCTTTATGACTTAGGGGGGAAGAAAAAGAAATCTCACATTAATATTGGCCAGCGCTTTTACTAAAATATATATATTTACTTTGAAAGGAATAATACCACTTCTAAGCTTAACTTGAGATGTGGACATGTAAGAATGATTCATTTTCTGGTTTTATTTATTTTAGCCAACACCACCTTCCTTCTCCGATACCTGTATCCCAGGCTTTGGTGCACTCAAATTCTAAATGTGAAACAGTCTTCACCAGTTTTCTTTGCCAGCTCAAGTTTTGTCCTTGCTGTCTGGTGTCAGACAGAAATCTAACAGCATTTTGCACCTGCTGACAACTGTTAATTGTGTACAAATTGAGACTACCAGAAATGGCACCAAAATCTAAACGGAATGGAACAAAGACACAATCCTCCACGTGAACAAAAGTTGTAAGAACAGGGATAATGAGCATCTGATACCACCTTCATGGTGTTAAAAAATGCTCATTAACAATATCTGCTCAAAAAATTCTTCTCGATGGCAACTGTTGCCTTTCAAAATACTTTGATAGGCTCATTTATAAGTTATTCATATTGAAATAGGGATTTCTAATATTCTATTTCCAAGAGTTCACATTTTCGTTAGTTTCTGGTTCTCTAAAATACTTAGTACTATCCCACAGGCATAAAACCAGAAGCCAATATTAAAGTCCAAATATTTTGATGATACTTCTAATTTTCAAAAGTTCTTCATGTAGCCAAATGAAACACTGAATGTTTTGTTCCAAGAGGTCGTAATAGACAAATAGCATTATCAAGTCATGTGCTTGAGGTAGACATAAAATTATGGTCATCCAGATGCAAATGCCCCTTAGAAAACTACCCCAACCCCTCTAAACAGCAACAACAGAAAAAAATCAGTACATGTAAAAAATTTTCAGCTGCTGTAAACTATTGTAGTGCCATGGACGACAGTTTGCATTAGTAAAACGCTAACTGAATAGAGCTAACTGAATAGGGCTGCCGCAGTGCACATCCTCTTCAGCTGCTTTCCCTTTGCAACGCAAGAGCAGAGCACAAGCTGAGTGAGGAGGCCTTCTAGCTGATAGCAGAACCCTCAGCTTTGGGAGTCAGAGCACTGGAATCACTTCCACGGTTAGACCTGTTGGGAACAGCCTTCACCACTGCTAGTTTGTACCTTCGTATCTCAGTAAAAGAAGTCCACTGACTTAGGTTCAGTTTGGAAGGAATTACTGTCATATCGCAGATGCAAGTTAACATAAATAATTAGCAATACACATACCAATAAAATAAAAATCACAACAACAACTTACTGCAGGTCCAATTATGCCCAGGTGGACAGTGGGATCCTTTCTGTGCCAGTCTAAAACAGAAGAGGAACATCTTTTTATTAATAAAATTTATTAAATTTTAATTTAATTCTTCCTCTGAAATCAATGTAAGTAGCTGCATCAAAAAAAAAAAAGAATTAAGTGAATATTGTACTGCTACTTAAAAGATAGAAAGTGTACCAGATTTCACGTGCAGCCCTCACATTACTCCTTAGAATTAAAACTATTAGCATATCTGAAAGTTAGTATTAGGATTTCTGCTTCATGCAGTCTCTTATGATTCAAGGGTTATTTAACGAAGCGCAGGTGTTAATTCTGGATCATCTCAAGAGAACAATGCTCTATGTAATGCAGTGACTCTGGTCAGTAAGATAAAATTACTTGAATTTTCCCCTTTGTGATGAAGCATGTGGAAGCAACTGCAACCATTACAGCAAACACTCAGCTCTATGCACCAGAGAAATCTGCTACTCTTCAGTACCCGAAGAGAACAAAACCAGTCACTTGGCTTTAATGAACACATCACATGGTGGTAAAGGCTTATAAAAGAAGTAGGCTGAATAGTGGAGGCTAAATTTCCGACTTGGAATACCTGAACCTTCCACAGGCACAAACAGAAGCTGGAGAAACATTCACCTACGTGACTATGAGCAAACGTCAGCCTGGTTTACAGCGTGGAGCCGTAACGATGGGTGGTAAAATTTGCTTGTAACTTCACTGATATTAGTTAGCCCACATGCAAATCAGTGTAACAGCCATGGGACAGTAAGATAAAAAAGTTATTTTGAAGTAGGTGAACTCTTCTTTTCTCTTCCATTAATATTGTATGTAACAGCAAAACAGTTTCCCCAGCAGTAAAATAATCAGATACTGCTTTGATGCTCTGCTGTTCCCAGCAGGCTGGGAAAGACGAGGGACAGAAATAATGTGTTGAACAGATCAATAGTTACCTGAGCATTTCTTTTTTAAAGTTTAAATATGTTATGAAGTTTTCTGCAATTAATGAAACAGCTAATGCCAAAGTTTAACATTAAAACATTAAAAGAAATACATCTGAATTCAGGGACAAAATGAGGAATGACAGGTACCTACCTGAAAATACATCCACTAAGTACAGAGGGTCTTTGACTCTTCGAAGTCCACATATCAAAAGAAACATATGTAAACTGTCTGTGCCTGAGGGAATGTCTGTAACAAATAATTGGAAAAGCCTGAATGCAGATAAAAAAGCTGAACACTCCAAATTGTTTCATGAATGAGCTTGTGCAGTGGTAGAAGCAGAAATTGGGTGGATCCTGAAAAATTCTCATTATTGTTCCCTCCGTTTCCTGCTCTCACAGTAATCTTCAGATCCACTCAGTGGAGAACTTACTCTACCCATCATTTTACAGGGCACAGGAGTTTATTTCCAGGGGCAGTGAATGACTAGGCAACTATATAAATCCACCTGTTTCTCAATATTTTTATCCGTAAGAATACATTTGCATTCATATAATAACTGAACACCTATTTCAAGGGTATTGTAAGGTTTAGTTAATCAATGGATGTAGAGCTTAGAGCTCTTGTTCTGATGCTTTTTGTGATAAAATGTCAGGTGAATGTCCTGCAGTTATCTACCCCAACTATACCAGCACTGCTATAGAGTAGTTAACTACAAGTTAAATTATTGCAAAGCATTTATTTTAACCTTATTGCTAAGAAACACAAGTGAAAAATAATTTGGGAATAAATATCACCGTGGGAGTTTTTAGCATTGAAAAACCTCTCTTACAAATACACAGCAACCACCCATATAAATACTTTTGTAGGCTATATTAGAAAAATAAGATCTCATGGATGATATTGAAGTTGCCACTGGCTCTAAGACAGCACAAGTAATGCAGAACATGCTTCTGGAGAAGGGTCACTACGTGATGAACTTCGGTAAAGCAACATAATTCATAAACTGCCAAACGAACGCACATAACAACAACATAATTTCATAAGCACTAGGGGGGTTGAAATGTTCACGTACTGAACAAATCAGTTTGCTGTCCTTCAGGTCAGCTCCTTATCGAGCTCATGACAAGGATGGGTGACAGGTATTCCCTAACACCAGGCAGTTCAACACGGAGCAGCAAACTGCAGCTCTTCAGCGGCTGGCTGGCTGTGGGACGTTACGCGCGGGTCCCACACAGGGGCTGTGTCACATAGCTACCAGGAGGGCTGTGCTGCACGGTCAGACTGACCGTCTGGGGGATTTATGATTAGCAGAGGAGGGCAGCAGGACAGTTGTGGTGGCACCATGAGCTGCTGCTGCTGAACACTGCAGAAGTCTCTTCTCTGAGGCCGCCTCCTCCCATCCCCTTCCAGCTTCCACCAGCTGCAAGAACAGCTCTCGGTTTCTTATAAGGCCCGGAAAGAAATATGCCAGGAGTATCTTCCTCATGGCAAGGAACTGGGTTAGCATGAGCCCTGCATCCATCCTCTGTTTTGTGGGAGGGAGAGAATCAAGAGTTGTGTGATTCACAACATGCTCAATTTCTTTTAAAATGAAAATCCAGTTCAGGGACTTTTAAATGCTTCCTGTCACCAGCTTCATTATTGAGCCTGTTTCATTTAACTTAAACAGCTTGAGCTGTCAAGAGTGGCTGCAGCAGATACGGTAAGTAATATTTTACTGGTTATTGGACCAAGAAATAATTTGTAATTTATAATACACAAACATTTGGATTGAAAAATCCCTTCTTCTGGTGCAACGGGCCATTAATGCTGTTGGTTTTTAAGACATGCAGCAGTGGTTTCAATGACATAAACTCACTCAAAACAAATTACTAGAAGGTGTCAGCAAAATTCAGATTGCATTTTAACTGTCCATATAGCACAAATGTTAATTATAAATTATGATCTCCCACCTATCAATGCTCAGTTCTGGCTATTTTGGAACAAACTTCAAGTTAGTGCTGAAAGCTCAGTCAGACAGTAGTGAGAAAACAGATCTTCCTGTTCTCACACAGAGACTATAGAATCATTGCACTCTTGATGTGACAGTACCATAATCAGCATTAACTACGCCTGAAATAACTGCCGCTTTTCATCTCTTAACATGTTTTTGTTTCTATCTTATAGCTTTCATTATCAAGTCCTCTGACAAGGAAAAGCCCTAACAGACTGATCCCGTGCAGTCCTGACCGTCACTCTGCTCCCTGTAAGAAAACCTTAACCCAAAAGAGAAACAGGATGCTGTCCCCACAGACAGTACTTGCACTTTGTAATTTGGATTTTGCCATTCAGTTCCTGTGGCATTTAAAGGTACTTCTCCCAAGAATTTCATCAATCACTGTCTAATTATTTCACTAGCAAAATTACCTAAAATAATATTTATTAATGAAAATAGCCCACTTATTTGACCTTTATTATTTTGAAAAGAGATTCACAACCTTGAGCTCTAACTGCAGACTATCCTCTCCATGCAACTTTACGAAGCCCTACTTGTCTATCATGAAATCCTATGCACTTTTCTCTGAAAGCAGGTATTGGGTCCACTGGACTACAGACTGGATGCTGCATGGTGTTTCTAAAAGGTGTCGTAGAAGGGCTAGTCAAAAAAGATTTTGCCTCTGCCATTCAATTTAGTGAAGTTGGAATCAGTTACAGTTTTATTTTATTGTAAGATGTAGATCTTAGTCATCACCTAATTCATTTTTACAGGCAGACTTTCCCTGCTCAATCCACTTTAGCAGCATATAAAGACATTCCTGAGAAGATTGCATTACCAGCACATCACTGCCCCTGCTTAGTGCTGGGAGTTCACTCATTCTCTGTCTGCTTAGGACAAAACTCCAACAGCACTTGTGTATCTTGTTAGATTTCTGCTCATTCACCCCAAATGGTTAAATTCACACATTGAGATGATGCCCGCATCGGTGTTTTCCCACCTGCTGCTTTCTCAAGCTAGTACTCCTGCTGTGAAAAAAAACATTTTTACCCATTTGAACAAGAAAGCAATCATTTTACAATGCTTTATCCTCACAAGAACACCGAAAGAGAGAACATATTCAGAGAATAACTGCAATAGCTGCCTTTACCAGCTAGAGCCATCATCAGCTGGGTAAAAATGGGTTTGGGAAAGAAGACCGACCTTTTTTCTTTTTCCTTGAGCTTAAACAAGACATTCAGTATGTGAATTTTTGCAATCATTCTGCCTTTCCCAAACAGGATACTTAATCTGTAATACGATACTACTGCCTGGTGTGATTCAGTTGTGAAACAGAAATACAGCAATACGGCACAATCAACTGATCTGCGCTTTTCGGATCTGCTCTTCTGACACATTCACTGTGTCACTATCTGGTTTGAATAACACGCAAACACACAAATAATAATACAAAATGCTTCTTTCTTTTCTCCGCATTTCTGCTAGTGTTACAAGAGCAAAGATTTGAAATGGCTCACTGTGCTTCATTATCTCTTAGCTCACGCATTCTCCAGTTTGCTTTGCAAAGAAAATACAAAATGGAAAGATTTGTACATAATCACTGGCAATAATAATAATAATAAAAAAGACTGTATGGTCTTCCAGCCTTCCTTGAGAATCATTACACAATGCAAGTCAAATCTCGCCACTGTAATCAATGCCTCCTTCAGCGTGAAAAATACTTGTTTAAGGTCAGTAGGAGATGCTCCTTTAACCATGCACTGTCAGTGGTTGGGCTGTAGCCTGATTTATTACATTGGCTTTACCTATAAAAAACGGCTGTGCCTTGGCCACAGCCAGTGTTGAGCCTGCTTAGCAGGTCACCCGTTCAGCAAGATGTGAGAAGTCGAGCAAGAACAGTGATTGACAGGACTGTGAAAACTCATTCCCCTCATCAGCTGGACGGTGTGCTGTCCTGACAGGCCCCACAGGACCGCGGGGATGGTAACAGAGGAACCGCAAAGGTGAGCTGAAACGAGACAGACTCAGTGGAAGATCAAGGCTGACGCGGAACTCCCACAGCCGTGCAGCTCCTTTTGCAGGATGGAGCAGCGGTGGGAGTGTGCTGCTCAAAGTTGGAACACAGCAATGTAGCATTGATATTTAAAATTTCACAGTGGAATTGCACGGTCAAAAGGGCATCCAACCGCTGTGCCAGGGTATTTGCTGATAGTATTGGAACCCGGCACAAAAGACATTGGCTAACAGACGAAACATGATTACTCAGGATTCCTGTGCTGCTGGCTGTGATGGAGAGTCACAGCAGGGCCCAGAGGAAGTTTGCCAAATCCAGGCTTACATGTCTAAATTTACCCACTCACGTGCAAGCAAGCTTGACAATTGCTTGACATGAAGCAATGGCACTGGTTTTACTTTTGATAAACTGTTTTGAGGTCCTCAGTTGTAAGGCAGTGTGACAGAATGGAGTGTATTAAAAGTGGAAAATGTTTTCCTAATGCAATGCTGGAAATGAGCAGTTCATTATTTACGAATTCGCTGGCTTCTCATTTGTTCCCTATCTGAAACTGTGTAACTGTTTGCCACATCAACCATTTTACTGTTATGACACGCTATGATAGCTTACACTTTGGCCTTTATAAAACCCTCTACTTAGATCCCAGGAACGCAAAACATGAACGCAGAAAGCTAACACAAAAGCCTAAATAATTTCTGAAATATTAGTAAGGACATTGTTTCTCTAAGAAAGGCAAGAATAAGAAGTGTTATCTAAACACATTTTGAAAGAGCAGATTCATTTAACTCCATCCCTCTAGGTACTATCATGAAAAAAATGTAGTAATCATAGATTCACAGTAAAAATAAATATATTACTGCAAATCTTTAATCTTACTGAAAAGCTGCAGGCATCTAAGTGAATGACTAATATCAAGCACTATCTTGTTGAGAGGTAAAGCAGCAGTTTGAGAACTTCCTAAGAGAATGATTTTCTAATCACTTGCTCAAATAAAGAAAATAAAAATATTTTTCTCATTTGCAAGTCTCTACTGTGCTTTTGTAGGGTGTTTTTGAAATCTCTAGAGAGGAGAAAAATATAAAAGGAACAATGTGATTTTTCATTCAATTATTATTTTGGACCTGAACCAACAGCATCACAAAGCCAAAGTTCTTAGAAGGTGTTCATTCCTGTACAGCTTAAAATCCAAAAATTTGTACTAGAGGTTAAGTGTATTTTATCAAGTATATCAATATTGGACCTTTGGTTATAATTTAGGATACAAAAATTGCCCAGTAACATAAATAAACAGTGTGCAGTCAAAACATTTCTTAGTAATATTGTGTCAAGGTTGTTCAAAAAATTTTAAGGTTAATTTTCCAAGTCCTGATTTCAAGTTCAGTGTTGTGTTCTATGGACCTTTAGAGAAAAATACCAAGTCCGTATGATTTGAGCTTAGTCATCCATTTTTGGTTTTGTTCAGAAACAAAATCTAAGCCATGATGAGCTGGTGAGGGTGAATAATCTTTCTCATTTTCCTTTCTGCTCACTTTGAACCACAGCAGGTCTTTTACCCCTCTTGAAAATTGTTCATCTATTCATCTCCTGTGCCTCTGAAAGTACTGAGCTCCTAGAAAAGGAATTACATAGGTTTATTGCTGAGATTTCAGTCTCTAAGGTGGTTCTTTTATTTTCTTGATTTTGAAAGAGATAAATTTGTCCAGCTCTGGCATGTATTTTTGATACTCTAAATCTTTCACTTTGTAGTTATTCTTTACGGTCCTCTCCCCACACACTGTAGAAATACCATGCATTAGCTCTTTTAGTCTCCTGGCACCAAGATTTTGATTTTGTGTCTCTTTCACAAGTCAACTACAAAAACCAAGCTGCTTAGACCAGCCAAGCTTTCCAGCCTGTTTGACGTGGCGGTGTCCTACAACAGTAGTTTCACCACGCTATCTTACTTCATACTGACCCTGAACTTTCTTTAATTGAAGTCTCTAATGACACAGAACTTGGAAAATTATTAGCCCAATTAGGTCTTATTTCAGCAACATACTTAACCACTTGCAGATCTCAAACATTTATTAAAGTTTTATGAAGTTGAGCTTTTATTTTACGAAGCAATTTGTTTCTTAGAAATTAAGTGGGGTTAATAACTACATCCCAAGTGTTTATACTGCTATTCACATTCGATAGCAATCAATCGCTGGACTCATATGTTTGTGAAGACAACAGAAGTTAAAAGAACCTGGTAACTTCCAGGGGCAGGTTACTAATCCAGAACAATAAGACTGCAATCCTTTTTTACCCTGTTTCTCATTATTTCTAACAGTTTTTAGTCTTACCTGTTGGGTAACAGAGCTTTCTCAGATCATTAGTATAGACTTTCTTAGTTATCTGCATCTTCTAATCACGATTGTCTTAAGTGTTTATTAGGGTTTACATCTGACAAGCTTCAGCCGCATTCCACTAAAATCAAAAGCAGCCTTTCATCACGGCACGATGACATCAAGCCTGTCTGCGATCTTAAGTAGCTCTGCTCCATCTCGGAGCTAAGTTGTTAGAGAAGATCAGTCTCGGTTTTCACATTTACTTAGACTGTCTTGTCATTTTCTGTCAATCAATTTACAGCAAAAGCCTGAAATTTCATTGTCTCTCTCAAGTCTATAGATAGGCATCTAAAATTGCTATCAAAAACTGATTATGCTGTATATAGATTCCTGTATTATAAGGTCAGAGAAAAACATTTTGATTATCTGGTCTGACCTCCAGATTGACACAGACTAAATAGGCTGAGTTACTGAAAACATCATCTTCTTGAAGTTTATCTTGAACTCTGCACTTGGTTCAGCTTTTTGGCTTACAGTCTCTCATCCACATAAGATGAACCCTGTGAAGCTGACTGCTAAACAGAATGCAAATTAGCTACAAAAGCTATTTTTTTGGTAGATTTAGCCAATAAAAGTTTTAACAGCCAGCCACCAAAAATACTGCAGCTAGGAGCTAGCATGCTAATACTGCACAAACATCACCTCTGCAACAATCAAGTCTGTTGCTGAAACTTTGAAAAAAATACTAATTCCACGATTTTGGCACACAACGATAAAAAAAGCCTTTTACAGCACTGCTTCAAGTTGTATTAAGCAACTGCTATTCATGTTAGCAACCAAACCTATCAAAAGCTGGGAGTCCTTAGCTTTTGCTTTTGTACCATTTGCATTTGGGGGCTGGAGGTAGGGGGAAGTCTGACACAGTGAAATGTATTTGATGAATTCTGCTACTCAAATCTACCATTAAAGTCTTTTTGAAGTCGTTACACCAATTTAAAGAGACTAGTTATGTACTGGTGTTATATTTAATATGAGTGAAATGTTAAGGCTCTTCTATGACTGAAACGAAATCAGTGCAAAGAATATTCATAAGAATTCTGTTCTATGAAAAAAGTCTTGAAATATTCTGAAAAGCCTATTTAATCTTAAAGAATAGCTTGGCAATGTATGGCCTGATCACCAAGGAAGTCTAACACCGATGCCTCAAATGAGTTATAATTTGCATTGTAGTGCATATGGCGTTTCTTTACATTCAGTCCTGGGAATCCTGACTTTGACAAATGTTCAGGTATGCTGCTAAAGATACAGGCAAGAGTTATCTGGAGAAATTAAAAAAAAGATCATAAATGCCATGAGGTGAACAAGGTTGGACAGCTTTATCTGCATAAAAGCTGGGGATCTTTTCAAGTGCACATCATTGTGCAAGCCTACGCACAATTGTAACTGTATTCTTCTGAGCAAAACTGCCTTCAATTTGTGATAGTTTTCTTCTGATTGCTCCAAGTCTAGTAGAATTTTAAACACTTTGAAACTGCAAATCCCCAGAAAAGCAATTCAGTGAGAACTCCTAATTACTTTGTGGTAAGTATAAAGGTCTAGCCAAAAAACCTGCCTCCATGTGCATACTGGAGAAGTGGATATTGTAGGCTGCTACCAGAGAAGGACATAGAGACAAGCACGATAAGATAAATGAGATGAAACAGCCATAAAAAACAATACTGAATAATCTGATGCCAGTTTTCAAGTTATTATTTAACAGGCACAGATGTTAGAGTCACATTTTAGTTTGCTTTTCATGTACATTATGAATTATTTTGCACTTTTGCATTAGTACACATTAGGCAAAAAGCTGTCTCTAATACATTAGATGAAATGCACTTTAGTGGGAGCTTCCCCCTCCTCAATCTGTTGACTGCTCTTTTAGTCATAAAATGGTTGGACATGAGATCAAATCAACACCAAGGCTATGCTAGCAAGTGACAAATCATTTCACTTCAGAAAATTATTAATCTTATGGTGCTGTGCTTGTGTGCCGTGATTTACTGAGAACAAAATACCCTCACGATGCTCAATTTAAAACCGGACACCGCTCTTGAATAATGGCACACATTTACTGATGTGATAAAGCAATTGACTAGCGAGGATTCATTTGTGACAGAGCTAACAGCTGCACTAGCAGAGATCAGATTGATGAATATAATGTTGGAATATTTTTACCACAGTAAAATGCCTACAGATTCTTCTTCTGGGGAAAAGAAGCTGGAGCAGTTAAAGCATTGCCAAGATCAGGTGAATTTAAATTAGAACATCTGCCTTACGCATCTTTACTTTGGTGAAAAGAGAGACAGGCTCTAGGTCAAGAACAAACAATGAAACATGAACACATATTTCCCTTCTTCACCTCACCTGCTCTTCTGCAGGTGTCTCACAGCCGCAAAGCACAGCAAGCTCAGGTACTGCTGCTTTGGCCTAACTCACCTTCTGAGGGACACTGACCCACGTGTCACAACCATTTTATCTTCTGGTGCCATTCAGCCCTGGACAGACCAGAAATCTGGAGGCAGTCTGCGTAGTTTACTAACCTGACTAATCTCATAAATATTCTGTCTGAACCTAATACTAGAGTTTCTCATTTTTCATATCATTAAGTCATTTTGTTACATAATCAGTAACTTCACATTCTATATTTCTTTCATTACTGACATCTACTAAGAATAAATGTAGTGAATTCAGAAAACAAGTGAGTTTTACCTGCATTTTGTAGAAATCCATACCAGTCAAATGTTTCACTGGGTGAGGTCATAATTCCTGTGTTGAAAAAAAAGAGAAACACAGCATGTTTGATTGGTCCCTGGATGGCTGAACTGTGGTTCTTGAAGTCTTGCCCTGAGAAAACAGTATTTCTGTCAAGTGCACCGAATTCCACGCCCAGCTGTTCCCATCTCAAGTTCTTCTTATCCCAACAACATCAGGCTGTCTGCACAACCCTTCCGTAGCAATCAGACTGAAATTCAGTTGAAAATTTTGCCCAGTCACAGAGGGTATGAACTTCTTCAGCAACCCAGGGAATAAAGCTCACTTACACCATGCTAAATCTGGCCTTTTAAAATCTGCATATGAGATAATATCTGAGGGATCATATTATTCCAAAACAGATACAAGCCAGCTGAGATCCAGGTCCTTAATGTAAGGCAAAGAAAGTAAATTAATTATATCACAATTAAATATTAATCTAAACTGAATATTAATTTATTTATTTTGCCTTATGTTAAAGATTAATTCTTTTACTAATGAAACTATTTTATTAATTTATTTAATCTCTTAGTTAACTGTTATGTCTCAAGGGGCTTAAATATAGACTAAGTATGGGCTAAATAGACATCACTGAGTTATTTCAACACAACAGTTTTGAAAATAACTATTTTCTGTGAAAGTGAACTATACAAAATGGAATGAGTTCTGCAATCTGTGGGCAGTTATTTTTAGATAAATAAATTCAGGAGCTGTAGCTTAAGTAATTGCATCTAAAAGGCTGAATTGAGTGTTCCCTTGGCTACTCACTTAAGTAATATACTTTGGATTAGATACTTGTTGGGTGTCATTATGCTGGGAACTCAACTTAAAGCATTTAAAGGAATTGGGAGTTTCAGAGAATAATCATTCGGCATCAAAACTTCTGCATTCTTCCAGAAAGCTTAGCGTTACCTTATCTTTCAGATTCCTATTGTAAAGCATCTAGGAACACTTTTTATAAAAGCACCAAATGACTTCAAAATTGATGCTGAGAGACTGAAATGCTGCCTCAATTGATGTCAGTGGCAAAAAGCTCCACTTCAGTGGAGCCAGGACTTCAAACCCAATACCCGCTTCAGCAAAGTATTTCCATGGCAAAGAAGGTAGATACATACACATACAGGTACTAAACAAATTATTCCGATAAATGGAATGCCTTAGTCAATATTTCAAAACTCTCACCTTGAGTTTGGACATATATTTTCTTATGGGCATCTGGCTTTAAAGAGGAGAAGAAAAGTAACTTTCATAGTTCACCATAAAAGATCTGTTCAATCTTCCAAAAGACCCAACTAGTATAACAAAATGCACATCAGCATCATTTTATTTCAACTATTAAAAGTCAAAACAGACTATTAGGAAGACACACTTAAGTAACACCAAAAGCCAACAGTCAGCAATGTAAATTAATTTACTATGAACATTAACAGTACCAACAAATCAATTTGGCAATTAACACAATTACCAAGTTAGTACAAACATATTTTTTAGCTTATCTCTGTAGCCTTTCTCATACTCATTAACTTGCTTATTGCACAGAAAATTAAAATATTTCACTAGAATAGAAAGATTTTCAACTACGGAACAGCCCCAGTTCCCCAAAAATGTTAGTCTTGAAAGAAAAGCTGCAGCTGGTTTCAAAACCACAGTCTACATTTATCCATAATAGAATTTCTAAACCCATCAGGCATGAAACAGACCCCATTTACCTCTAACCTTTTCAAAAATTGCTGTCAAATATATGTAGACTTGTCTATACAGGAAAACTGGCCAGTAGTAGTTATTGCAGAATGTTCCCAAATAAAAATTGCATAAGAAATTATTTTAAAATAGCTACAGTAGAAGAGGTAATTACTACACTTCCAAAGTTACTCCTGAAGCACTACTTCTTTCAGGAATTGCAACTAATGCTATTGCTTAATTTAGCATCACAGTGTCCAGAACCAACCAACCTTCCTTACAGCACCAGTCTTTGCTACCCTGAGACTAAATCCTGCCTCCTCCTCAGTGCCAGTTTTATTATATAGAGGCTCAGTCCAAGCAGGCTGCAGCTTTCTGACCCACTATTTGCCCTCCGTGGCTCTTTCCAAAGTGCAGATGGAGAAAGGACAACTAGAGTCCCCCTCCAACCATTCCAGTTCTGCACGGTGGGATACGCTGCTGATACTCCGCTGAACTCTTCAAGCTAAATGTCGCTATGCAGTCTTGGCCCTTAATGGAAATCAGAGCGAATTAACTAAGTCAAATAGCCACACAAATTAACTACGTTACAAAAACCACATGAACAAGCAGCAAATCTACCCATAAATGAAGTGGGTGGAAAATAACAGTGCTTTCACTACAGTGGAAGACTAAGAATATTCTATGGACTTTAACTTTCGAAAGCTATATGAACTTTTGTGTTCAAAGCATTTACAATTAAGAAAAAATGGTTTAATAGGTTATTTTTTTGCTCCTTCTCTTACCTATAAATAAGTAGCATTTTAAATTATATAGGATCTTTGCATCCTAAAAAAAAGCCTTGCAAACATTGGAGACAGCATTGCAAGCTGGAGGCCAGTTTCAGAGATTAAATTCACAGGGACAGAAGAAATGCAGCACCAGGACACAGATGCAGCAAAACAGAAGGTGGAGGAAAGCAGATGGGGCAGAGGGCAGCTTAAACCGGCCTTACCTCCATAGCTGTCATCCTGCATAGCTCTGCCTCAGACTCTGGTGGGTGAAGATAGGCTTTCAGTTCCCTAAAACCACTAAGTTTCAAAAATAGGCTTAAGTTAAGCATCTGGTTTCATGCTCTGCTGGACCTTTAATGGCTTACGGTGAGTAAATATAATCCTGCCAGGGCTTGGATCATCAAGAAGAAAATAGCAGGAATACTGTGAAAAAGGGCGTACAGAAGTACTGACGCTTTATAGATCAATTTTCTGTTATGTTCTTTATTTTAAGTGGTCTCGAGGAGAATGGAAAAATGAAATTGAATGGTAATAAAACTGGCTTAGGTAATTCTTATGCACCAGTTTTACACTACTGAAATAAAACACGGACCTAGGCACAAGATCTTTTACACTATTTCAAACTCACTTGGAATACAGATTATTACAAATGCTGTATACTTCATAATTAAATGATTAAATGATTATGATTATACTTCATAATACTTCATAATTAAATTAATTAAAATGTAATAGAAAATTTGTTGGAAGATACAGCCCTTGAGCACAGTGCAACTGCTTACATGTTTGTAATTTAAATTCTTAATTAGTCTAACTAGTAAAGCACACATTGGAGGAATAATGCAGTTCACACTAGTGTGAGTTAATATGTAAAAAGTGTTAATGTTCTGGCACCTCGCTATGGAAAGATGTATTCATAGTCTTCACTGTTTGAAAGTAAATGTGTTGCATTTTCTCTCACCTTTTATATAAAGATACAGCTGGAAAAAGTACTCAAAATGCCAGCACTGGAGACACAGGTCAGCAGGTGGTATTTCAGTTTAGAACTTAACAGACTTGCCTCCAATTCCTTGTTTGCCACAGACCTTCTCCAAAACACTGAGTCTCACAGGCCCAGATTACAAAGATGTTTAGGTAAATCAATCAAAGCTAAGTACTTAAAAACACTGGAGGTGCTGATTTCAAAAGGATTTTGACGTTTCAGTTTGTTCCTCCTCCTTATACTAACTTACTTTTGTCTTTTTCATGCTTAAGATCTATGACAGAAGCTGGACCCTTTCATTATAAAGCTCACTGTGGTACCTGCTAAAACCAAGTTATATTTGTAATGTAAATACCAGGTCCTATATCTGCTCATGTATCCTTTAAATGTAAATAGTTTAAAAAAAAATCAATTCATATTGAATATTAAGTGGTTCTTCTGTGCAAGCTCCACCTCTAAGTGATTTTTTTTTTTTGAGGCTAAGGATCATAAATGATGCAAATTAGCACCGAAGAGATACCAAGCGGTTAGTTTCTACTTGCATTTATTGTTCAACTTCAGCTGATGTTTCTCAAGATGAGGTGAGTGGAGCTAACAGGTCACCGCAGCTGGAAGAAGGTGGTCCCCCCTTGGTCTTCTTATCCCAGTATGTTGCCAATTACTGTCTGCCAAATAGTTACTGCTTACTCTTCACTGGAACTAGTGCTTAGTGAAGCTCTCTGATATCCAGTACAAGTCTTTAGCCAACAAGTTAGTTGGAAAGTTAACCTTGCACAGAGAATCAGCTGGGCCATCAAGCTGGATCAGCCTGGTGTGGCGTTTCTCACAGGTTACCAGCACAACCTCACACTACCTGAAAGCACTCCTCATACTCAAAGTGACTGGCAGCTCTTTAATGTCTTACACCACTCTTCAGAAACCAGGATTGAGGACTGTCTGCTTCAAGGATTTGTCTCATTTTCTCTGCTGGCAGTCTGCAATCAACTCAACCATATAAGGGTGAAAATGTTGACCCAGTCTATATTCAAACAGGAGCATCAGATATTAAAATTAATTGCACTAAATGTCAGAAGCAGACTTGCAATACAGCAAATGCAAAGGTACCTACTAAATGGAGAGAAAGAAAACCAACCATTATTACTGCCAGTTCTTTGTTGGCAGCAATTCTCCTTAAAATACATTGCCAATGCATTTAACCACCATACTGTTGGATGAAAATAATTTTATTCAGTACTTTTCCATATATCGTTCAGCACAGTGTGTTTTGTTTTATTTTCAGAAGAAGAGATGAATTTTAAGAAAGTTAAGTGCTATTTATGTGCTACATATCCCGAAAGGCCTAGTCAACAGGGCCGTGTATCACCTACAGCTGGGCTTAGCATAACTTCAGTTTTAGCTCTGCTTTATTTCCAGTGATGACAAAACAAGCATTTTTAAATTATTATTCCAAATTCTTTATAGTAAGTAAAGCTGTTTAGTGGAATTTTGGCAACATACAACTTATTAAATGATGCCAAAAGAAATAATACATGCATGTGGCATCAGGAGAGATTCAATAACAGCAGCAATGATCAGTTTTAAATGTTACAGAGAAGCCCTTCCTAAACAGCTGTACGCTCTTTTCAAATACTAAACAGCTTTTAAATACCAGCTCTGTCTGACCTGTCGAAGTACTTAAATGTGAAATGCTTTCTCTGGAAGGAAAAACAGGAATAGAGAATATGAAGATTACTATGATTCTGTAGCATTATTTAGGAAACATTTTAGAAGAATGCATAGTTGGTAATACTGTAAGTATCACCATCATCATGTAAACTTACCCACTCTGCTGCTGCCAGTTCCTTCATTTTCATTGTGAAAGCCACTGCAAACCTAGTTAAATGGGAAAAAGTAGTTGGGATCATCTGCTTTAAGTGTTTAAACATAAACACAGAAAAGTACTTCAGGAAAAATCTTTGTAAGAATGAAGAGCCAGGCTTATAAAAATGATTAGACGGAAAGACAGAAAGCAGCCTTTCTATTTGTTTTACCAGAAAATACCCACTATGGGCAACTCATTGCAGCTGAGTTTAATTCAAACAAGCAGATGGATGTTTTTAAACCTTTCCGCAATGTTCTCTCCTTGTTTCTAATTAGACAAAGCTGTCAATGAGAAACAAACTTCTGAGATACCAAATTCTTCTTCTTCAGGAAAAACACCATAATTAAATAAACTAAATAAATCATAATGCCAAAGTAAGAGCAAGCAAATAAAAATGTGCTTGAATAACTTAATGGCTAAGGTTTTCTTCTTGGGAGGAGAATTCAATTCCCAAGTTTAATTCCACATTTTCCCTTATGGGCTCATCTGGACTTCCGAGCCTTTGAGAAACGTATATAGTTCGCTATCATTCCACGCAACAGAAGAATTATGTCAGAGACCACTTCAAAGCAGCATTGGTATGAGCAGTTTAATTTTGGGCTGCCTCATTACAGAGAGACTTTGGCCACAGAAGGCTGATTGCTAAACATACCAGATAAACAAGTTATTCTTACTGGGAGCTCGGTGTAATACCAAGAAGTCATATGAGATATTTTTATGGAGTCAGAGTTAATAAAGATTCCCTGTTCAGAAGAGGAAACAAGAAGTGTCTTAAGAACATGCTGGGCTTTAGTGTAGCTTTTAAGTTGTAGTGAAATATGCACATATTGCTTTTACAGTTCTTAAAAGGAACTTTGGTGTTAACTGCAGCCGCAAACGGGTCCATTTCTGAAGACTTATCAGTCCCATGGAATAGCAATGTTTGAACGCCTCACATAATGTCACACATAATGTGTCTGCTCAGCAGAATTCCTTTTCTTAAATTGCTTTTATAGATATTGAATGTAAAACAGGAGTTAACACACATTACACTTACGGTTCGGTGTTTCTTTTTCATAGAATTAATGTAATGTTTCTGTCCTGAGCCACCCCAATGACATCTCAATGGTTAGAGATGAAGCACATTGCTAAGTCCCAACCAGAACAGTGTGTTTCACTGGAGACGTTATGTTATAATTTCAGGACACAAAAATCACTATCATACATTAGAAGTCACATAAATGCTGAACTATAACTCCTATTTTTGTTTGCTGAAACAAACCTTATTCCAATATATTTGTTTGGTAGTAACTACTTTATGGTACTACAGTGAATTTCACATACACCACTTGACAGCTTTAAGGTTATTAAAGCCTTTGCAAATGCTTGTTTTGTCAAGTTGCACATGCTCCCTTTCCAGTTTTTGCAATTATACTTTCAATTCATCACATTAACAAGCATGAAAAACTGTTGCTGCTAAGTCTACAAAATACTGTTCAATAGAAAAAAATACCCTGGAGGAGTACAACCACCATTTAGAGGAATTTGATTAAAAATGAAACACGCATTACAAAGCCAGACAGTGTTCAATACTTTGTTTTATGGAATGCGGTGGTATATTGTACTGGACAAGTAATCTACAATTCATGATACTTTTTGCTTAGAACCCTGCGATCAATAGAGGAAAAAAAAATCAATGTTTCTTTTAATAACTATGCAATGAATAATACTAGTGATAATACTGGAGAAGAAAGCCATTCAGAATAACTTCTAGAAAACTCAATTAGTTTTCCTGTAGTAGAGAAAATACTATGACCTGCATAAAGATGCGGTAATATATTCTGAAAGATCATACGAAATTCAAGCTACTGAACTATACTTCAAGATCCTAACTTAAATATAATTAAAAAATCGGTCAGTAAAGCACCATTTTTGCAAAAGCTGTATTAGCTATATTTGCGACAGATCATATTTTAAACACAGAACCACATCGAATGGACACACTCAGGGATTCTGGTTTTATACAGTTTTCATTTTGCGCAGGGCTGAAATGTAACTGACACATTAGATAGCTTTTTTCCTGCGGACTTGTTTAAAAAATAACTTCCGATTATGCGATAACAAAAGTAAACAAGTATATAAATTCCGTCTTGAATGGGGCCTGAAGTTGCTTTTCAACTACAAGTGACACTGAGATGTAAGAACATGCCCTAATGATTTTTCAATGAGTGTGATTAAGTGCTGTCTTTAAAATCTGTTTACCTACCGCATTTTGCAGGGCAGTATAGACAGAAGAGTGTATCTATGCCAGCGTTACGTTAGCTAATAACTAGGACATACAGTGGTATTAGCAAAGATAAAACTAGGAGCTAGAAGCCTGCTGCAGATGCTGTATGCATTCCTCATCGCTAACGTGAACCAAAATCCACAGTGCCATATCTGAAGCACTGTGGTTATCTGTCTTAGCAGGAACGCCGTGATGAATGAACAGAGATGGAATCCTGAGCGAGCTCTGTTCAGCAAGGCACTCGAGCTCTCCTCCAGTAAGCATGCAGGCAGTACTGCTGGTTTGGATAAGGTCTTCTAGATGGTTAAATTTTATCTCACCTTGTAAACTCCAGGACCCCTTTGCTTATGCAGAGATCAGTTCTGGAAGGGTGACTCTTCAGAGTACTCAAGTCACCAGAAGCTCAGGCACACTATGGTGTGGCTGATGACCTGCTGCAGCAACTTGCTGCCACCAAAAAGACATCCTTCTCGTCTGCTTCCACAAGCTGACTTTTCTTATTAAAGGGGTAGAAAACTAACCCAGGAAAAAAAAAACCAACAAAACCATCCAATTTTACACCATTTCGTGATGGATCCCACAGCCACATGCAAGAAAAAGGAGAGGAAGAGAGGTAGCAGCAGAGCCATCCCTGCCAGCAGTGAATTATTATGCCGGCTACACGTGAAGTGACAACCTTATCCTCTGTCTTGATAAAATTTAAGCTATCTATTAAATTAGTTTCATCCACTGGCAGATTTACATACATAAAATGCTTTAGTTTCCAGTAAGGAATGGGCCTATTGGCCCACAATGGATGGCATGAAACACCGTTAAAGACAACAGACCTTTGGATCAAGCAGAAACTTCTTTTCTGAAGATGTTGAAACAATGAAAAATGCTGCAAAAAACCTTTTTGTTTTTTAGTCATTTTCTCTGATCCCAAGCATCTATGGAACAGTTCCTAAAAGATCTAGCATTACAAAAGCAATTTCCTGTCATAAAGCTTCCACACGTGCTTTTACCTGGCTTCTTCTAGCACTGCTCCCATTGCCCGATGTTTGTCTTCACATTTGATATCTTCATTTACATCTGTCCCACCAAAGATGATTCCAAAAGGAATTCTGCTACCTGCAAAGCAATGACTGCAGTGAGAAGTTGACCAACATGTCAAGGCAATGACTAGAAGGGGACATATATTGATAATACTGTATCACACATGTAAGGAAAAGCCTTTGAAAATGAATTGTGATTGTTTTGGTGCTGAGTTACTGTATGAAGCCCCATACAGTAACTTCCACAGCATGGCAGTCTGTGGTGCAGCTGTGAGATTTTCTTTGCCTTTTCCATGCTTAGTAAAAACAATCCATTAGCTTCTCCACTTCTGCGCTAACAAAATCACGTATATCCTAGTGGTGTCTGCACTCTGGTAAAAGCCTAGTTTTGATACATGGCATCAGAATAAATTCGTATTTGTGTAAGGGTAAAGCCACCAAAACAGAGTAGTGTAGCACCTCTATGCAAACAGCAGCTAGACCGACCTGGACAAGGCCAAAGACTGCTTAGATCAGAAAACAAAAGCCAACAGTAGTGCAAGATCCCTTTCTAATAGCATTTCCTTTCTTGGAGTCAGATTATTTTTAGTATCTGACAAGTTACCAGCAATGTTCTCCCTGTAAACTAACGAAGATGGCAGACACTCCTGTTTACTGATGATTGTTTCAGCGCTGCAACGGGTAAAGTGGTCAGTTTTACACTACATTAAGCTAATAAATAACAACCTCATGGTGGCTAATTACTAAATGTAGAACATAGTTTTATATTCCAAAGGGGACTGAAGCTTTGAAAAAGAAACAGTCTCCAGAAAGGCAGTCTACAAAACCTGTCGTTAAGGTGACTGATTTTGTTGATTTTGCAGTTAGCTGTAACAGATGAAGCCAAGTTTCCTTCTGACTGAACAAGAAGAATAAGCGGTGAGGCTGTATGGCCACCACACACTGTGCATCAAGAAAGGCAGAAAATATGCTTTGTTTTTAACTTTTTGCTATCAGATGGAATGGGAGAGGGATCAAGGACTCAGTGGCCAACACTGTCCTCAACCCTGGACGAACAAACAGGGCACTAGAATTACTGTGTTCAAGCTTTCCTTTGGAGAGAGAACTGTCCTTGAAAGTTCATGGCTGTAACAGCTATTGCTGACACTTTCTATAGCTACGCACAGTGTCTTAGGGGTGGGAGGGAAGTGATAGGTCAAATTCAGTGAACTCTCACAATTAAAATTCATGGTTAAAAACAAACAAATAAGGAAATCTTAAAGCAAATGGGCAATGAAATAAATATGTTTCTATCTGAAAATTAAGTGAGCTGTAAGATGAGGATTTATTAGCATTGCTAATTTCCTCATTACTAAATGAAAGAACAAACAAAAAGCATGTCAGACATCATAATTCAGGCTTTCTGGAAACACAAATTGCAGGGGGACTTCTGAACTCTGAGAACTAGCACAACACAACTGATACTGAGATCTAATGAAAGTATCAAATTATGCCTTTGTCCAAGTGAATAGATTTGTACAATACAAAGGTGATCTCAAAAATGGATATGCACTTGCAATTTCAGTAGGTGACAGTGCCTGCAATTTTGAAAGCCAGTGCTTCTACTGTATCATTAATGGCAGGCTAAAATTTTGTTCTACGTGGCTAGATACAATAGAAAATTTTATTATTTGCCTGATAACATCCTGTATCCTACAGTTTAGCTGGCATGAATGACACCTCAAAGTTATTTCATGTCCAAAAAACCCTGACTCATTTTTAAGCAGAAAAATCAAATTAGCCTCTGCTTTCTTCTGTTTGACCTCAGCTATACTTAGCCAAGCCATTGTCCTCTGAAAGAACACATTTGCTGAAAGTATCCTGATGTTAATGTAATGCTCTTCTCTTAATGTAGTTAAAGTACTTAATTACAAAATGCACTATGTGCTTTAAAAGTACATTTATTTAGTTGTCTCCTCTCTGAATCAGAACTCCCACAGAGAAAGATTTTCAGCATTTCTGAACATTTGTTAAGTGGATAAACTACATTACGTGTGGGTTTATGTATGTATAGCCATTTATAAGTGTTTGTATTTATTCTCTTCTCTTTCAGCACCTTTTAAAAAGGTATTTTTATTGCAAAACAGGAAGAGGATTACCTTGCAGAAGTCTGCCTCCTTTGTAAAGATGAATGGCCAGGGCTGCATCAAACTTTTCTGTGGAGGTTAGATTTGCTATTTCAGTTGGACTTTCATACCTGAAAGCATCTTTAAGAACACAGATATGACCTGCAGCATGTAGATGATTCCTTCATTATTGGAACAAATAGAAAAAGAATAAAAAAAGATACCATTAATGTTGTAGGCATGACGGTATAATTAAATAAGCTTAATCATAAGGTTTTTCCACAATAATTTTTGATTCAACATTCCATTTTAAGGACCAAGCCTACAAAGTATCAACACCAACTCTGGAAATCAACAGAAGTGAAGTTTGGTCAGGATCTTTCCTGACTGAGCTTCAGCTTAATATGCTGAAAAGTCTCCTTTTGAATTGAATAGGATAGACCGTGGTCTGAGAGATTCTCAGATTCTTCTTCGGGAGAAAGGCCACCCAATGAAGAAAGCACAGATATGTCCAGCTAATTAATGCTATTAAAATACAGAACATGCAAAAAAAAAAAGAATACATAAATAAAACTGGAGAGTTGAAATTGTATTCCCTTTCTGTTTGATTGTGGGTTTAATTGCTTCTTGTCTTAGTTTACCCATTTGTAAAACAAATACAGGATAATTGAAGTCTGAGAAAATAACTGCACAAAAGTAATTACACAGATACTTGGACAGGTTTTTTTAAAAACTCAATTGCTAACAAGTAAACAAAACCAACAACAACTCCCCCTACTCCACTGTCAGCTTAGCCATTCACCTCTATATACAGTGGTTCCTCCTATTAAAACATAGATTCAAAGACTGCCAAAGTCAAGAAACTGATTACGGGGAGCTTTACTTTCGGCAGTCCGGTGAGCTTTGGTTTAGTCTCTTCTTTTACACTCTAGGCTCATAATTTCCTCTGAAACCAGCATCAGTTATCGATGTTTCAAGTTATATCAGCCAAAAACCATGCAGGAGAAAGTCCATGTTTTGTCAGAAACTAGCACACTGTATCTGCTGATATGTCGTGTTTACATTTTCAGTATTATAAAAAGACCACAAGAATGTTTTCTGCTTATTACATATTGTTCCAGTTGATTTATTTCGCATAGTGTATTAATTGTTCTGGCATTAAAATCCTGCTAACTCAATAGCTTTTTGGATAATGTCGTCTCTTTCCTTTCCTGATCATTGCATATCCTCCCAAGCAATGTAATTTTCTGTCCTGCAGAAGTTAGTCATTACTGCAGAAAATGGTGCTAAAAATGCTGTAAAATGTCTGGAGGCCTTGGAAGGAATGTATTAGCACTATATCAGACAGAGCTCCATTGGCACAGCATATGCTGCTAGATTTCTTCCTTATTCTAAAAAGAAACTCATTTTACTTTTAACACCACTGCTTTAAACAAGACCAATAAATTCTAGTAAGTACTAATAAATAATAAAATACAGCCAGATTGTATGCTCCTTATTTACACTGTTGAGCAACTATGTACATCAGTTGTCCCATGAACTGGTTCCAAGTACCTGCTGGAAGGAGGCTCTCCATTTATATCTGAGTAATGATGCCCAAATCTCATAGCTGTGGAAAGCAAATCTCGCGGGCAGATCCTGGGGATGCTCGTGCATGCAGTCCACAAACTCACAGGTGCTCATTAAACAGGCTGAAAGAACCTTCTCCCATCAGTACTCCAATTACCATAAATCACTATCATGTACAAGCTGTATGTTTGCATATTACAATTAATTTGAAAATAACTCTCTCAGGACATCAGGAATCAAGAAACTCAGCTACAAATTTTGATCTAAAGAGTCTTTTCTAAAATAAAATATACTAGGAATGAATGCTTTTCCGTTCCTCCACGGTTTCCACAGCTCCAAATCTCACAGCTGAAGGACAGCCATTTCTGCAGTCAATAGAGGGGGACTGCCTGAAGTGTTCCAAGGCTCAGAAATTGTGGATTACCTCTATTCTTTTTTCTTTTTTCCTACACATTATGACTCAGGAGCCCGTAAAGAATTTGCATGCAGCTTAAGAAGGGAAAGTTACCAAAGTATTCCCAAAATAACTTGAATTCCCAGATGTAAAGAGGCCTTAATCCCATAAACATACCCTTGAGTTCAATATGATTAGTCTTAGGCTTCACATTATGCATACTTGGAAATATGAGTGTTGAAGCAGACTTATGGGGTAGTATTTAAGTACTGAAAGATACAGTGATATTTTCATATTTTCTAAATGATTTTTCATCTTTATAACAAAAAAAAAAGCAGACTATGATTTTCATACATATGCTGTTATCAAGGAACATGATAAGAACGTGCTGCAAAGCTACTGCAGGAGATTTTTTTGAAGGCTGATCTGTGTATGAAGTCACAGATGTCCCTGAATCAAGCCAGAACAGAAGTGATGCATTACCCATTATCTTTTCGCCTCCTGGCAATAATGCATTCACATTATTTTGCCATTTCATAAACAAATAATTTCTGAATTAAAAATAAAAATGAACATGCCTCCTGCTGTCTGTAAATCTAAGACGACATTGAAAATGCTAAATTTCAAGGCTACATTTTCTCCCTATCATAGTTTTGTATATGGTAGATAAATTACCAAGTGTCTTAACAACCACTGACTATTGCTTGGATCCAGAATTTGCCCTGCTCTGCCTTCTTTCCCCTCTACCGAAACTCGCATGGCAGCCAATGTCACTACCTGGGGAGAAAAGTGTTTTTAAAGTGGAGTTTGGCTGTCAGATTCCAGATCTGGGGTGTTTTGCTAGTAAGAACCAAACAAGCATTCAGTAAGTTTGAAAGATTATATTAGTCACTGTTTACACTGTGATATTTATACACTTCTGAACATTACACAAAGTATTTCCCAGCCCCATTGATTTCAGTATTGAGGAAATTAATCTTTTTTTTTCTTACATTTTTTACACTCTTTGTCTCACAATCAAAACTTGTGAAGTGTCCGCTCTGGATCTGTACTGTATGCAGAGAGATACTGCTAACACGTAATAACCTTTTTCTGATATTTTATTAAAGATTTCTATAGAAGAACATTTTTCTCTTTCACAACTATGAAATTCCAGGTGATGTTCAATGATGCTTCATTTTCTCTTTCCTACATTATTGATCACTACTTCTCACTTACCCTGGCTAGCAGCCTACCTCCTTCGACCTGAATCTGCAGTTCACTGTGCTTCATACACAGAAACAGTTTAATCAATCCAAACACAGCATGCCTGAAGCCAAGTCACAAGCGAGTTAAGAGTGTGCTCACTTCTAAACTATCGTGGTTTTGAAACTTGCTTTTATTTGCTGTGCTGGCTTCCTCTCAGAAGCATTTATGTTCTAATTATCAACTGGTATTTCAGTGGAATTACTTGAGTTTTGATTTCCAAAAAGTTCCTGGTAGGTAGATACACTGACACTTCTTGACAGGCACAAAATAGGCTTAATCTGAAAATACTAATTTTCTCTCTCCCTAGGCTATGCATCAACTACTGCTAAATCTATACAGCACAACTCAAAGCTTACTAAGGGAGCAGAGTCACTTCCACTGCCCTTTCTGAAACTCGGCCAGAGCTGAATACCTGCACACCAACTGACTGAACCACGAGGAATTACAAGGGCTGAAACCCTGTCTGATCTTCTCTGTTGTCTTTGTAAACTATCTTAATTTTTTTCACATTTTTTAAAGCAAAGTATTCTTCATTTTATTTATTCCTCGAACAACACACACAGTTTGTGTTGGTATGGAAGAATCATCTGTGAATCCACTGTGAATAAGAACAGAAATTAAAAATGTGAGTGAAAATGAGGAGAGAATCCTTCTGTCTCTACGTTCTGAAGTCAGTAACTTCAGTCAGTCCTTTGGAAGGACAAAATAACTCTGCACATAGGTTAGCCGAGCAAAAGATTTTAGAATGCAGCATACATCAAGTGCAGGCCATGTCAAGGACTGCCTCCCAGTTCCACAGCAGCTGTCCTGCGCTGGGAACGGCCGCACCAACAGCGGCAGGAGTGTACCAGCTCCTGCACACTCCCACGCAGGCAGGTAAGAGACTTCCTACTATCCACCAGAAGAGGAGAGGATCTTCTGCGTGCGAGTGCTCTTCTGAGTGATTTTAATGGTGGCGGAGGGGGTGAGACAAAATAGATGAAAAGTTGGGACTCAAAATTACTCCAATAAATGTCTAAGCTGAAAAATAATTGTAAAGAGTAATGATGAGCATTATTGAATTTGTGGATTTAATTCTCTTGTAGCTGATTACCTGGAGATTTACAGAATGGCTATTTCAACTGACCCATTTTAAATGAGGACTGAAACAATCTCTCCCTCTCCAGAAGATACTTGCATATTGACAAAACACTTCATCTAAATCTTTCTAATGAACCAATTAATACAAAATTTCTGTTCCTCCTTACTACCAAGTAATAAAAGATGAACAGAACATTTCAAGGGGCAGAGAAGACTCATTTATTTTCTTTCCTAACACCCTTTGATCTCATTTCTAAGGCTGAAGATTCACCGCCTAACCAAAGACTTTTGCTTAGTGTTTTATTCTCTCCTTATTGCTCATATTTTTTAAAGTGATTGAAGATTATGCACACCAATACGAATAAAGCCCACAGCACATTCATACATCACTTGTTTTAGCAAGCTGATTTCTAGCCAAATTAGATTCTGGTATCTTCGTCACCAGTTGCTTTAAACTCAGGAAATGAGCATCTTATTTATGAAAAGATGAAGCAGTTATAGGAACAGCTGAAATACCATAAACATACTATACCCAAGGATATTAAGACATAAAATTAATCTTTGCTGGCAAGTGTTCAACCTGGAAACAACTTAATTGTTTCCTTTATACTTAACCAAAAGTTGCCATTGTTCAATATAAAACTAAGATTGAACAAATAAATTCGTAAGCATGAACGCAGACACAACTGAAGCCAGAAATTAATTGGAATATATATTTTCTGCGTATTATCACACACACTACAAAGGTTACCATAAGCACTTAGCCTCCGGTATGGCAGATTAGTGAGAGAATTGACATGGCCAAGCCTTTGCCCATACATGTAATTTTTTTTTTTTAATGGCATAAAGTCTTAAGAAAACCAGTATTAGATGGAAGTATCTGTGTAGGATGGTTTTAGTGATAGCTGTCACTTGACTAGCCTTCTAGTCAGGAAAAGATTTAATTACTAGTTAATACTCTTTTTTTTTTTCCAATCAGACTTTTTTTTTCCCGTAAACAGGCTCATTTATATTATTACTATAAAGAACATTTATGGTAGGTGGTAAGATAGCAACTGAACATGACAGAAGTTACTGCCTCTCAAACACTATTCCTGTTAGAATCCTTTATTCGCCTTTATTGTGAACATGAATTAAATTGACCTTTCACTCGATATTTTCTTCCTGTCTGGAGGTCTATGCACATGAGAAAGCAGCATCCACCTTGTTAAGTTACACCTGTAAAGTGACAGGCTGCTACAGCGTGTTGGTGTGATCACTGCAGATGTGCTCACATAGCTGCAGATGATTGCGTTAACATGGGACTCTGTTAAACCAGCTGTCGGCTGAGCTGTTGCATCTCACCAGGTCTGTGCCCGCTTTCATACTAGAACATCAGCTCTGGCCACCATGCACAACCGCAGCTGGAGAAGGGGAACAAAAATCGCAGGGTACGTGACTCACAGAAAGGCACCTTGCTGAACCACTGCGTTCACATGGTCAGAATCAATCTCAGCTTAGTTGAAAGACCATCTGAAATAATACGTGGACATTTGTTTGTCTGGCTTATTCAGGCTCAGTTTAACTGGAAATAATGCAAAACCTGCCTTCCCCTAGATTACCTCTGTATGGCTCCAGGCTGAATGTTTGTCTGACTTTCCTTGAAGTTGAAATTGAGGATGAAGGTAAGTAAATATTTGATTTGGTAAGGCAGAAGAAATGACCTTATGGAGGAAGAATGAGCATCGATGTCCCCAAGAATAACTAGTTATGTATTATCCAGTGAGAGCAAAAGTTAAGAGATGGAAGGAAATGCAGAATGCCACAGAAACCACCACACATGCGCTTGGTGCTGACACATACAGGTATAAAAATGTGTGTTATAAACATATGAACATATTTGGGTTATCTCAGTATTTTATTAATACTTATTACTTTAAAAAACAGAAAACTTCAGCTTTCTCTTGTCTTTAGGCTCCATTTGCTTTGTATCCTGAACACCTGGGTGACTGACGTGAAGACAGTATATAGACGTGAAGACAGACTGTAGAAGACAGTAGCCCTGCCCAAATGTAAGATTGAACTGGGTGTCACACAACTCGTGTGAAAACTTAAACAGTGTCAGAGCACTACTATGCAAACCCTGAATGTGTGGTAATACGTAGATCAAGGTTGGGGAAAACCTGTACTAGCAGAAGGTTAGCCTAAGAGATTCATCCTAAAAAAAACAACTAAACTGTGGATGACTCTGTGACAGGTAAGAAGCAACCAAGTCCCTATTTCAGCCCTCAAGAGGACAAAACCATTTGGAAATGGTTTCATTTTTATGGTATGGCTTTTTTTTTAGCTCACATGCACAGCAAAGCCCTCAGAAATGCTGTCAGCCACATCCTTTTTCCATGTCATAGAAAAAGTCAAACGGGCACATTAATGACATTCATGCGGTTCTGTTAGTCCGAACAGTTCAGAGCAGTCCATAACCCCCGTGAGCGCTGCATGTCGAACGCCCACAGCATAGCACTAAGCGGAGCAGCTCTTGCAGAACTGTTGCTCTAGGAGAGCTCCTGCCCAGACCCTCATTTCAGAGCTCCCGCTGCGGACTCCTCATCTCCCCCGGGTACTTCCCGAAGCGGGGCAGCCCTGGGCAATTCTGCACCGCTGACACCGGTTGTGCCAGGGCTCTGCTGCGGAGATCTCTGCTCTTGCCTGGTGGGCCTGGGGCCCCCTGCAAATGCAGACTGCTCCCGCGCCAGCACACTGCGCTGCGCAGAAAGGTCTTCGGGCCGGGGAATGGCTGGGGGAACCGCTCCTGTCCCCCTCTAACTCCCCACTAGTACGGGCGAA